>NW_028145477.1:1182500-1400000 GCF_977016875.1 Pavona decussata | reverse complement strand
CTTGGAGCAAACATGTAGGCACCAACAGGCGATTTTCTCGATGACGTTATTTTACAACAACTACCCCAACCCACTTCGTTTTTCCTTTCTTATTTCAATTTTGTAATCCCAGAGAGGTTTAGATAACAATATTCCTAATTTGCAAGAAAAAGCAACAAACAGAAGGATCCTGGTAGCTGTAGAAAATGTCGTTATCGTGAAAATTGCCTGTTGAACAAACCATGGTCAGCTTTTATTTTGGCCAATTAATTGCTGCTGCATTTGACCCTAACCTTGGAATAAAATGATATCACCTTCCTTTTTTCATTCATTCTGACTGCTTTTAATGGCTTTTTGTGGCTAGTTTCATATAGTATTTTACAGGCTGTGTTCTTTGTTTGTTACAGAACATATCTGTTCAGTTCCATAATACTCACTGTGTTTTGCACATTGGTTAATAGTGTTGTATAATTATGTTGCATTAGTTGCTAGCCTGACATTAATTTATATTGAGAGGGACTGGTTCGGGTAGGATCCTATGAGTGTAGGTGCATACCTGGGCATCTAAAGACATTGCTTGTCATATGCGATCCACGAAGTCACATGTGTGGCATTTATCTCCAGTCAGCTTGATGTCAAGACTTGCTTTAGTTATTGCTCAGTGACCATAGTGTAGGCCAGGCAGCACTTAGGGGCTCTCTCATGAGTGAGAGAGGAAAGACGTAAAAGAAACTGCTGCGTCGGTGTGGGAGTAGAAAGAGATGTTTGGTTTTATCAGCAGAGTTGATGAATTTAATTTGCCCAAAGGAAAGAGATTCGAGTACTGAGGTTTTGAGTGTTAACCCTTCGGATTCACTCTGACGAAGGGTTAACACTCGATTGGAGTCACTGTAATGAAGGGTTAACGCCAGTAGTCGGATCTCGAAATACGGTAGCAAATTACTTTACTCGAGTGCTGACGTTTTGAGTGTTATCCCCTCAGACTCGCTTTGATGAAGGGTTAACACTTGATTGGATTCGCTCTGACGAAGGGGTAACGCCAGCATTGGAATCTTTACGGTGGCCAAATTACTTTTATCAACTCATAAATAAAATCAAACATTCGTGACATTAATGTTGTTTTGTGCAATGGTTCTAGTCTGGCTACACCTTGGCAGTAATCAATATTGGTGCCCCTGCAGGAGGTATGAGTACTGCAGTGCGTGCATTTGTGCGATCAGCTCTGTATCAGGGTCACTCAGTCCTGGGCTTAAGGGATGGCATTGATGGACTCTTGCAAGACAAGGTATGGAGCATTTGTTCCTCCATAGAGAATGAAATTAAGTTTGACCTGGGGTGCTTACCATTTACATTGAAAACCCGGAAATTCCAGTTGGAAAATCAAATGGTATGCATTATTCCATTTGGAGTACTTCTGAAATTATGGGCTTCTGGTCAAAGTGATGCATTTTTATTAAGTACTCCTTTTGGGATTTACCGTTGATGTTCATACATTTTGCATGTTATCCATCTTCTGTCAAGGCAAGCTAAATCATTTCGTATTTATGCCGAAAATTTCCATCGGGTGGTTTGCTTAAATGGCAAGCACCCCTGTTATTTGAGAGATTTAGAATCGCGTTTACGGCTAACGTAAACGTGAGATTCGCGTTTATAGTTTCTCGAACAAACGAGTTCGTGCAAAATAATTCTAGCCTTTGATATTACTGCAAAACTGCTCAGTTTTGCCTAGAAACTGAGAACAGTGAGCAACAAATGTTGGATAAACATGATCATGTGCTCATTACTGCCGTTTGCCTTAGATGTAATTCTACTATTAGAGTGGTTTTCAATCGAGTGTCGTAAAACCAAAACCAAAGTAATTACTCTGGCCAATCTCAGCAGGTGCAGACAGCGCAATGAACCAATTAGAATTCAAAGCACGTACATGCAACCGGCGCCAAACGCCGGAAAATGCGTGCGAGCGAGGCACGATTGGTTTTGGTTTTACATCTTTTTGGTTGAGAAAGTGGCGAGAGTTTTCTCAACCAATCAGAGAGAGTAGTAATGCAAAACCAAGGCAACAATGCAATCATTTTCGACACTAAATTGAAAACCGATCTATCACTATCATCATCATTATTAAAGATAAGGACAGTCATCTTTTCCCTTGGTTCACAGGTTGAATTGCTGAGCTGGCAGTATGTAGATAGCTGGGCTGGAATTGGAGGCTCCAAGTTAGGCACAACAAGGTAACAGCTGGAAGAGACATAACAATCCCTCACTATACAAAAGTCATAGTATAGACTACGAACAATCCCTTATTTTTATCAGGGATAGTAAAGGGGGTGACCTGCCCTTTTGCAATGTCTCATATTATTGGTTGAGCAGACAAAAGAACGAACAGCAAAACAATGGGTGTAGACAATAAAAACAATGCTTATAAGATATGTTTAAATTATAATGATTTCTCATCTGAATATGACCGTCTGACCAATAAGATGGTAATTGGCATGAAGGTGTTGTCAGGATATGCTAATTATTGTTCTTAAGGCTCTGACTAACAGATGGCCTGCTTACATTAAGTCTTCGTTTAAGCTAAGGGATAACGTAAAGAATCTCAGAGGAGTAAATAAATTAGTTTTGCCTAGGGTTAAAACGACATGGCATGAATTGAAATCTACAGTGTATACTGCTTCTAAAGCTTGGAACTCTCTCTCAGACGAGCTTAGGTCAATGACTAATGTCAAATTATTTAGACAAGAAGTGCGCAAAATTTCATCTTTCGGATAACTCTTTCACTTAATTACAAAGGTGCACATTATTTGTTTCTTTCGCAGCACATTAGCATGTATTTTGCTAGAGACATAAACAGCCTCAATCAGATCCGAGGGTAAACAAAGTTTCATTCAATGCAGCTGCAGGCTATCTGGGTCAAGTGAAAATAGAGCTTACAAAAGGCATAGGCCTACTAATAGTAAAGCAAGCAAGCCACGCATTCGCTTTCCTCTGCAGGTTGAGTCTCATCGCGGGAAACAATTTTTGCGCATGCTCACATGGTTCATGCGCTTTGTTATCCTTAAGAAAAATAAGGATCTGCTCGTAGTCTAAACATAGCATTTTGGAGTGCAGAAAAATGCTGTACATGGTAAACAATTTACTCTGTGGAAAATTGAGTGCAACTCGCTATTTTCACTTCTCAGTTTTATATTCTTCCTCTCTATAGGCTCAAAAAAAGAAATATAAATTGTTAAAAACAGCGATCCATATCAGACAGTTTTCGACGGAATAACCTAGCCTCTTTGTATCAATTGCAAACCAAAATGGTTTTTCACAAAGGAGTTAGTTTCCTAACTAGAAGCTGTGTTGCTGCGTCGGTGGGAGCGTGAAGAGTATTATTTTGGGTTTTATCGACTGAGTTGACATCAATTGTAATTTGGCCACCGTAAAGAGATTCCAGAGCTGAGATTTCGAGAGCTAGCCCTTCGTCAGAGCAGAGTACGAGCGAGATTAGTGCAAGAATAATCTCTTTCAGCGAAAGTAAGGAGTACCAAAGACATTTCAGCAAGTTAAAATGTTTGGCTTCCTTACATTGTAATTGAGGGATAAAAAAAGAAAACAAAAACATGTTCATTTGGTCGCAGATACTGTTGCTTTGCTTTATAATAAACATACATTCTTTATGTCCCAGGACATTGCCTTCCAAGGACTTGAAGAAAGTTGCAGAACAGTTCTCTAAGCACAACATTCAGGGTCTGCTCATAGTTGGTGGCTTTGAGGTGTGACTATTTTAACGCTTAAATGTAAAATCACAATGTCACTATCACATACTTGTTGCGTGGCTTTTTAACACTTGAGCTCTTCCAAAACCTCTTAAGGACGGTGCCTCTTGTTGCTACTGTGCATAGAATTATTGTTGCTTAATTATCTCTAAAAACTACAAAGCTATCCCCAATTTTCATTTTGGATTCCAGCAGCCCATGCGAAGATCTGTTTTTCCCACATAGTGCTGTAAAGCTTATTTAAGGGTGTGTTTTCGACTTTAAAATTAGAGTTAACAGTTGTGCTGTGGACAGGTTTGCCTACTTCCTTTAACCTTGGCTTGGCCCTCCTCGAAGGTTGAAATTAAGACAAAACACTTAAGGATTTTATCAGCCTAATTGGTTTCCCTTTCTATCTATTTTTTTAGAACAGTTGTGTTCAGTTCTTTCCTGTTAGTGTATTTTGTCAAAACCAATTCTTATCTCTAGTTGGAACCATCTGGCCTTGGTTGAATTACAGTCGTAAACAAGTTTACAGCACACTATAAAGTAAAGCGTGATTTGAGTGATACTTGGAGAGTAGATGTAGTATTGAGTAGAATTGTTGTCAAGAATAAAGAAGTACCACAAAGATTCCTGTTGGCTCTCCGCTGTGTCAAGCGAGTGTCTTACAATAGTCATAAAGTGCGAAATAATACTTCTGTAGCAGGACGTACTATGGAAATAAATTTATGTTTTCTTATAGGGATTTCATAGTCTGTTAGAACTGGCTGAGGCACGTGACAAGTTTCCGGCATTCCGAATTCCTATGTTGATAATTCCTGCTACAATCAGCAACAATGTTCCCGGTACAGACCTTAGTTTGGGCGCAGACACTGCTCTTAATGTCATTACTGAGGTTAGTTGTGTCAATCTTGTTCCCAGGATCTCTCATCTTCTCCGGGGACGGGGAGAGGTGAGACCCTGGGAACGAGGTTGTGGTTATGTAATTAGAACTAAGAAACCCAACTTCAAATCTGCCGGCATTTTTGGATCATTCGGTAGACAGTATAGATGAGAGTTACATTCACAAGCTCAGTGAAAAGTTCGGACACTGCAGGAAAGTACTGCTAAAGCAGCAAGTTTGATTTGATTGGTTTAGGCTTTGTTAGGTTTTGATTGGTTTAGGATTGGTTTAAGCACTTTAGCCTTTCCTTCCAGAAGTTGAGAACCCCTTGTATTGCACAACATAACAAGCAGCACCAGGGTTCTGTTCAATGGCCTTCGTTATTTCAACAGTTGCAGTTCAGGATATTGAAAAGTTAAAACAGCTTTGCTCGTGCAGCAAAACAAACAGTACCACAGGAAAGAATCATCAAACTCTACTTTGAGCATTTGAACACTGCCGGACTGCAGGAGCATTAACGGCTCTAAGTTGAATGCCAAGTGGGCTGGGTATTCTGAAATCTAACATAATAGGAAAATAACACTCACTGATACAAAGTACTGCAGAAAATGGTCAAACGTTTGAAAGGATTTTCTCAAGACTAATAAACCAGTCACCATACCCTGGCCATATGCTTTATTTTACATGGGTCTAACAATTATTGTTTAATTAGGCAAAGTTAATCTCGAGCCAATTTTCCCCATGGGAGAGTACGTGACCGTTGGGTGGCCCTGCTGGGTTTGCAGGGCTGTTGGTGCCTATTGCATTGCAGTGCATGTAAGCTCCTCATGCAGCTTATTTTTGCAGATCTTTACTATTTGCTCTGTGCGAATAATTACGCATTCTTCAGTACCTTGCTCAGCATAATAAACAGTGCAGCAGGTGAAGTTATATCCGTTTCATAAAAAAAGCACTGGTAGTTGTTTTATTGTTTCATTTGGTTTGTTTACAGATGTGTGATCGCATCAAGCAGTCAGCTAGCAGCGCCACCCGGCGAGTGTTTGTTGTAGAGTGCATGGGTGGTTACTGTGGTTACTTAGCAACCATGAGTGCCCTGGCAGGAGGTGCAGACTTTGCGTACGTGTTCGAAGAAAAACTGACGCTGGATCATTTGAAGGTGTGTGTAATGATTTAAGGAAAAGTAGCACAAGGATTTTGACCTTTTGTGGTGAAAATGGTGCGACAACACCTTTATTTAGTTATAAAACAGTTCTAGAACATCAAGAAAAAGAAATCAACTGAATTCCTGAAAGGAACAACTCATTACCTGCCCTTGTGCATTTTGGGAACGAAAACGTGAGAACTAGAAAACAGCCTAACTTCTTTCAAGTTGTAGTCCATTTTAACCCAGTCTATCACACAAACCCACAAGCTTACAGCTTTGAAAACCATCATGTCTAAATAAAGATTATGTATGTATGTATCTGTGGCCAGAGACGCTCATCAATAGTCTTAGTATACTGGGGTGACAACCTACAACAACTTTGAGCAATATTTATAGATTTCTGTTGATAATCACCAAAATTCTGTGACACTTTCCCCTTAAGGGACCTTAAACAACTACATTATTTTGTACAACGTCTATTTGGAAATCAAACACAAAATGATTAATTTCTGCTGAGATATTTATCGACCTTCCACTCAAATCAAAGCTTGGGACGTCTTCCTCTAACGCTTCAATTCTCGTCCTTTAAAACAGAAAAACATCGAGCATCTGATTGAAAAGATGAGAGGATCTGTGAGAAGAGGGCTGGTCATACGGTAGGAAAGCTCCTTTGCGCTTTTATCATTTATTATTATTAACTAGCAATAATCAAAGATTGGGTGTGCATTCGATGTCACAAGGCTCTCTCTCCTTTTCCAAGTTGTTAATGATGTCATCCGCCCCTGCAAATCTGCGGGGGATGCCAGATACACCTCCCAAGATCCATTCATTCAGTTAACATTGTCCCATACAATATCGACTCCAATTTGTATTAAGAGTGCATTCTTTCTACATCAAACACGATCAGTATTTGACAAGAATGCTCTTTCAGAAAGTGTTTTGCAAGGAGGTTCTGGGTTGAATATTAGTTACAATAAGGGCCAATTTACACGGTACGACTTTGTCACATGCGACAAGCTAATGGCAGGTTTACGACACTAATAATATACATAAAAAAATTTCTGCAATCTGATTGGTCCTAAATGTAGTGCAGAAATGTGAAATTGAGTGCAGAAAGTTGAAATTAGTGCAACAAAGGTAAAATTAAAATGATTGACAGGTACGCCAATTTGCAAATCGGCTGTCTCGAAACAAAAATGGCGAACAGATTTGAAGAGAGTAAGAGCATTTTAATTCGAAGTTTAAAGGAAAATGCAAAGACACTCAACAAAGCACAAACAACAGGCTAAAAGTTCTGAGGTCTTGGACAGCACAAAGGGGCTACGACCAAAATATTGAAAACTATGAACCGGAGGCAGTCAACAAAATTCTCTAGGATTTCCATGCAACAGTGCGTAAAGAAGACGGGAGAGACTACACGAGCATGGCAGTCTTCGCACTGCAATTGAACGTTACCTAAGAAGGTAAGGTTACAAATACTCCACAATTAGAAACCGAGAGTAAAAAGGTTCGAAGCAAGTTCTTAACGGTAAAGCTCGACTACTGCGACAACAAGGTTAGCTTAAAGTCAAGCGGCCGAACAAGTCTTGGAAGTCTGACAAACACTGAATTAAACGAGCTAGCTGTGGAAAAGCAAAACGCTTTGAAGCACAAGTCTTGGTACAAACGGTTTGGCAGCTCCTGACTCAATATTTTGGCGTGGAGCATCATGTCGAAGATTTCCATGTTGGCTTGGACGAAAACAAGCGTTGAATTCATTGAGAACCACATTAAAACACGCCAGTCTGGACTGTCTGCAAAGCCCCGGCTCCTGAAATCCAGTCAGTTCGAAAACATGCCGAGGACGGTGATTGACTTCAGACTTCTTTTAACATTGACTTAAAATTATGCTTTGTGATTTGAAAACTTGCTCTTTTTAGAATGATGGTATTTTTAGCATGTTTTCCGTACGTATGAACATGTGTGTCAATCAAGCTTGTCATTTTTGAAACCAATCAAAGACATGTAGGCGGAGCATGAGCTGACGCACAAGAAATAAACAAAAGCTCATTTGAAATTTTTGTATTTATATTATTAACAAGTAATCACATGATTTCTCTCGTGCAATTTGGAATAAATAAGCACTTGTAAAATTTTAAAGACCACAAATTGCACTCGCCCTGCGGGCTCGTGCAATTTTGTTAGCCTTTTAAAATTTTACTTGTGCTTATTTATTCCAAATTGCACTCGGAATCATGTGATTACCTATACAAGTTGTTTTGTGTAAATAAAACCTACAACTGGCTTACGACTGTCGTGTACATCACAAAAAATGTCGTAACATTTTAAAACATGTTTTGAACTGCTGCAAAAATCGTAGCCGAGATGGACAGAAAATGACGTATTTTGTGACAAATTTCTACTGAGTAAGGAAGGAAAGTGAAGTTTACTTGCGTCAAAATGGCAGATGAAGTGGTCATTATTTGCAAGTCACCATCGAGTACAAAAGCGAAGATTCCCACAGTTCAACAACAGCGCCAAAACGCCCACCGTACTTGTTTATGAAGTAAAGAAAACCATTAAACCTAACTTGAAATATTTCCGTGTCCATCCGTAAGAATCTCTTGTAATTCTCCTCGTCTTAAAGCCTTCTTATAACCACCAAACACTTTGAATTCTTATTTTAACCACGGGAATTATAACCACCAAAAACTGTTTTATTTTAACCACGGGGATAATAACCACCAAAAACTGTTTTATTATTTTATTACAGTTTTTGTGGTTATTATTCCCGTGGTTACCAAAAAACCACCAAAAATTGTTTTATTTGAACCTGCTGAATAATAATTCACACTTCTTACTCTCTAACTTGATATCTTAGTGTTATTTTAAGGAGTTGTGTTTGTTCTCTGTCAAGATTGTCACAAATCAATGGTAAAATAAGAGAAATGTGTGCAAGAAAAATTTATGCCAACGATACAGTGTTGCGGGGCGTTTGATTGACTATTCAAGCTAAGAATCAAATTTTCTTTAATGAAGTAAAATGGGACAGGATTAAAAATAAAACTCCAAGGAAAATAATGAACATGAACCGTAAAACTGAGCTCAAAAGACTGCGATATTGTTAAGGTTAAGTTAAATGACGTGTCAACACTCCAAGAAAAACTGCAAAATTAAGTGAATACTCGCCTCTTTGGAGAACAACTAATTCCATTGCTGAGTTTTTCGTTCGTTTTACAACGTTTAGTGAGCGAAAAGTTTCACTTCAAGAGATAAAATTCAACGTTTCGTGGTGCCGGATCGGAGTAAGACTATTTCACTTCAAGATTTCCCGCGCATTCCGGTAACCTTGATGTTAGCGTGACCGTGGTCAGAGAAAGGAAAAAACACCATTTCCGAGTTGCTTTGAACCTCATTATGAAAGTTTTTGTTATGAAAATTATTTTTCATTCATATTCAAACAAAACTAATATTGAAATGAAACGTTTTGCACTTAGCCTCGCTTTCATAGTGAAGTTCACAGCAACTCGGAAATGGCCTATTCTGCCGTCCCCGGACTCACTCATATTGTAGGATTTTGAGGATACCGCCCGCACACAACCCGAGAAAATAATAATAAAAAAGTTACTTACTATCTCCGCTTCCACAAGGGGCACCAAGACAATTGGAACGGCAAAATACTCTGTCTTTACGGTTGGCAATCGTCAGTGGCTGTCCTTTTACGTTGAAGTTTGCTTACTCATCGCCTGCATTTTCGTTTTGTTTCTCTTCTTTCCACCTTTGTCGACATATTCAACGAGTATATGAATTTATAGCTTTCTTCAAAATTTCCGTTCGTTTTTCACAAAAGCAGTTGGCCATGCGACTTCCCGCCGAAAAAAACGCGAGTTGCAGCACAGGGTAAAGTTGAGTGTCTCATTTCACATTGGCTTACGTGGATGGGCGGAGGTACGGACGGTCGGATGAAGTGACGTCAAAACCAATGCCAAAATTTCGGGCATTTACGGGTTACAAAATTATGTTACCCATGGTGCTCCGCTATCGACTGTACTTATGATACGAATTTACAAGACGCGTGTGATATCATCCTCAGATTAGTCGGAGCCTACTAAGTATTTTTCCGGGTTTTTACTTCGCCTTCCCCCCCCACCCCCCCCCCCCTCCTCCTCACCTGACTACTTGCGTCCTGGTCTTCAAGGATGTTGGCACATAGGGACTTAGTAATACCGCCCAGCTTGCCACCAATCTCCCTGTAATTCAATGGTTAGACTAACCGGTGTGCAGTATGGGTTCGACTCCTGCCTCCGTTTGGAGCAACACCACACAGGCTAACTTGGACAAGCTCCAAGCGGTAGAGGAATTCGCCTGTCGCGTCTTGTGTGGCGCTAAAAAAATTGATGACATAACTTCTTTGCTAAAAGATTTGCGCTGGCTACCAGTCTCATATTTCAGTTTTTACAAGCTGAATAAAGTTCACATATTTCGTCCATCTTTTTAATAGAAACGAGTATTGCAACGAAAACTACACCACTGACTTCATTGCCGCTTTGTATCGTGAAGAAGGACAAGGACTTTTTACTGTCAGAACCAACGTGTTAGGTCATGTGCAGCAGGTACGCTCACTTTAGAGCTGTTGTTTGAAGCGTTAGCATCACTTAGTTTTAGAGCATAAAGTCTACACTTTCTGACACTTCATGGCATGTTAAACCATTCGCTCCAATAACGCTCAATCTCGAAATTCAAATCTTCGACAAATGAACAGCACCACAGAAAAGCACTACTCAGTAGCTTTCATTTGAATGGTCACACTTTAGGGTTTCATCCGCAGACTCAAAATTAAGATCCACCTTTTACAGCGTAACAAACACCCCCACAGGAAAGTACTGCTTAGTAGCCTTCATTTGAATGGGTCACACAGTAGGGTCTCAGGTTTTTTGGGGGAAATGATAGGTTAAAAATATCCGCACTGATCATAATGCCTTTGTATTTACCAGGGAGGATCGCCATCACCTTTTGACAGAATTCAGGGCACCAGACAAGCTACTTTAGCTGTTAACTGGCTCACGGAAAAGATTAACCAGAATAAAAGTTTTGAAGGTAAATGCAGAGTAACTGATGAAGTCTTTCGGTGGCTATACAATAGAGAATTTAGACTGAAATTTGATTTTCTCTCTGGTTGAGTGGAAACCTCGAGAAAAAGACGAGTTGCTCATCTACAAAATGAGACCTGTCGTGCGTTTCGCAAATTGCCGAAGAGCGTTCTGGCCCGGAAGGTATTTTTCTTATCCTTTTGCTTGAGTTTGCCGGTTATTTTTCATACAAACTAACTCAATGTGTCTTTTAATCTCGGAAAACTTAAACTGTTTTTGCTTTCAAACTTATCGAAAACTGGAATTTTTGGTGTATGTAAAATAGTTTTTCAGCTCCGAAATCTTTTCGGGAGTTTGAGAAACGCGCTCCTGGTCGTGTTTAACCGAGTGATAGGGAGAGGGGATGGGAGGGGTGGTAGACTTGCGTTTGTAAGGAAGAAGTAGGATGTCCTCGATGTAATGATAAACCTGAATAAAAGATACGTTATTTTACTTTTTTAGGCAAAGTGGAAACTTCCTCTCCGGATACAGCTTGTCTTCTGGGAATCAAGAAAGCTGACAATCCGTTCACGCCTGTTCAAAAACTCAAACTTGATACAGACTTTCAGTAAGTTTTAATTATTATCATCATCATCATCATCATCATCATCATCATCGTCGTCGTCGTTGTTGTAACTTGTGCTAATGACCCACACACCCATGCCATTCAGGTCTGACGTATTCCTCAACCTGTGTGTGTGTGGTGCGGGGGAGGGGGGGGGGGGGGGGGGAGTTAAAACGCTGGACTTCTTGTGTTATCTTGGTCAGTGGATATCAACAATGAATATGGTATTAAAATGTTTAGCATTCGCGCGCGTTGTAATTCAGTGCACTTTGCCTGTTGCTGTTACTGTCTTCTTCGTATTTTCTGTAGTTATCTTCCTTTTCCAAACTCATCATCTACTGTACATTTTGCAAAGTCCTTTTTTTTACCGTCCATACAAAACACTCTACGTTTTTCAAATAACAGTATTCGTCAAACAGAAGCAAATGTGATAACTAATTACGCTGAGAACAATTTTCTTCCCTCCAATTCAACCACGCTCAAATCAGCCATCAGTGTATTACTTTGTTCGAATGGATAAGGGGGTTAGTTTCTAACGAAACTGTGTTGCTGCGTCAGTGGGGAGTAGAAACGACTGTTTTGGCTCATCAACAGAGTCGATAACTAAAGGTAAATTGGCCACCGTAAAGAGATTCCGGTGCTGACGTTTCGAGCGTCAAAGCCTCGGCTAAACGATCAAACATTTTCCTCAAACATCGTGTTGGAAGAGCATGTCTGACCGTGTAGCTGCCTCTCTCAACATTGCATTTAAATGACTTCCCATGTTTGATTTCGATCAATTATTTCATTCAACATTTTGCGTTACGAGCAAATGTTTGATCGTTTAGCCACCTCTGCCCGACAAAGCTTGCGCGAGCGGAAAATAGCAACCAATCAGAAGCGGAATTTGTGTGACATCTCAACTGGGCACGTCATAATTTCAGCGGTAATGCGTAAAGAGCGTTATGTGGGCTCACTCTGTCCGATGTTAGGTCAAACAGTGTTTGCTCGTTTAGCCACCTAATCTTTGGTGTGACAAACACGATCTCAGACGAAAGTGTTTGATCGTTTAGCTGGTGCTTTAGCCCTTCGTCACAGCGCTGACGAAAGGCTATCACTCGAAACATCAGCATCGGAATCTCTTCACGGTAGCCAATTTACTTTTACGTATCAACTCTGTTGATAAACCAAACCTCGTTTTTACTTTGTACACTCTCAAAGTTATCAATAATTCATGACGAGAAAACGAACGAAATCACTATTGTGAAGGAGGTTTCGAAGTGTGTTCTTAATTATCATAAAATTTGAAGAGCTTTGCTT
This sequence comes from Pavona decussata, assembly GCF_977016875.1. NCBI lineage: Eukaryota > Metazoa > Cnidaria > Anthozoa > Scleractinia > Agariciidae > Pavona > Pavona decussata. Next base: position 1,387,282 of record NW_028145477.1, on the reverse strand, counting down.
TGAGTTTCTCCAAGAATTATTAATGGTCTGAGAAGCCTAATCAAACACTCGAAAGAGTGTGTCATCCGACTTCCGATCACCTCGAAGTTAGTTTAAAAAGCTCGGCTGCGCTTTGTTTATGCAAAGCACTTCACGGTGTTTGGAAATCGGATGAAGCACTCGTCCTTGTGTTTCATATATAACATATTTGTCAAACAAAATCGATTGTAATTACTAATTACGCTGGGCATAATTTCTTGCAGCCATTTGGAACTACGTCAAATCAGACATCAGTGTATTGTGTATAGTTCCCAGACTAGTTCAGATAATTAAACTTCTCACCTAAAATGATTTCTGTTTTCGACAGACATCGTGTTCCCACAAACCAATGGTGGCTGGAGTTGCGCTCTCTTCAAAAGATCATGGCTAGATATCACCAGCACTTTGAGTACCACCGAGAGGACGAAACACCCTAACACGTGCTACTTGCGTGACGTGTCTTAGCTTATCACGTGCTTTTAACAGATTGTGCACGTGATTCCCCGAGTTGATCAAGTACGGCTGCGATTACAGAGTGACTAAGGATCCAAACCAAAAAGAACTTTATATAAAAGTTTTATTGTTCGCGCTGCCTGAAGTTCGTAATCAGTGAGTGCTTATGGTAGATTCACTGTTTTAAGCGAACAGTGTTTGGTAGTTCTTGCACGAGAACTGTTCGTAACACTGGCACGCATTCAAGCAAATACAGTTAATAGCCGCATAAAAGAACCTGTGATTTTCATTTTTAGGCTGATGCGTTTGTTAAATACAGGATGCGTAGTGAGAAATCATCCTGGTGTGGTTCTTAAGAGGTTTTTAGAATTGTGTCTGGAATTTTGCGGTATCTACTGCAATTTTGCGTAAATTAATGAATGATTGACTCTGACAGTTGTCATTATCGCATTAACACTAACCAAACTACTGTATAATGAATAAATTAAATCAAGTGGATCACAATAAGTAAGACAGCCTTTTTAAACCTTTCTGTTGAATTCATGCTAGAAGCTTGCAAACACACTTTTATCAGCATCAGTGTTGTCTTATCTTTAGTTACTTTTGGTCTAGGAACCTGCTTCAATTGTCAGGCTGAACAGGTTGATTGCATTGCCGCCATGTTGGTGCCAAAACAATCAATCCTATTGTTCCTAATCACCAACATGGCCGCCATGACGTAACGTGCAATCAACCTATAGACCTTTCTCACTCGGCGGCCATGTTGAGTCTCAGAAGAATAAAAAGCTGTTTTTGCACTGCTAGCCTCGCACTGAATTCGCGTGTAGGCGAGGCTAACCGTGCAAAAACAAAGCTTTTTATTCTCCTGAGAGTCAACATGGCCGCCGAGTGAGAAAGGTCTATTGGTTCTTATACATTAGGTGCTTTATTGGCCAAATTTTGGCCCAGAGGTTCTTGATCTGTTGTTTCTTTTATGCGGGTGTTTACTGTAGCTTACTGAGGAGATGTCTAATAAAATAGCTAGTAGACTATGAACTGTGTGCAAATCCTGTGATGGATTAGGCCTTCGTTTTATAGTTTCTTGTGATATTTTTCCTTACTTGTGCATTACGATCTATAATTTAAATACGTCAAATGCCAAGTAAGAACGAGAATATCAAAATATACTAGTTTAAAAATAAATAATATAGCTTGTCGGTTGCTCGTGTAGTTAGCTCATCCAAATACTTATAATATAAAAAAAGTTGTATGTAATGGCACATCTATTGAAATAAACGTTTCAAAAACCTGCCAACGTCGTCAGACTTTGAAAAATGCAAAGAAAGCAAAAAGTCCTATAACTTTTGTTTTTGCCGCCTGCGAAAGTCGTGAGGAGTTTCAATCGCTTTCCCTTTTTCAAACCTGTGGTCTCCAGAATCCGTACACCAAAATGGTTAATACTATACCCTATTTCAAACCAAAAACGGGGGACCCTTATTTTACGGGCTAAAATATATTTTTTTATAAATATGTTTTACCTCTCTTTCTTATTAATCTGAGCCAATAAGAAAGAAGAAGACAACGTAGCCAGCCAATCAGAACTGGAAACCATTCAAATGTTCGCGCCATTTGCTTGCTTGTTTAACTGGAAGCGTGGCCATCTGCAAAGTCTTGAGCTACAAAATAGATAGCTCAAAATCAAATAAGCGATGTTTTTCTGACATTCTCAGTTGTCCGTTTTCTTCTAGAGAAGCCGTTGGGGGTAATAACGCATGCGGTAGCTTCGTTAACGGCGGCGAAGTAAATGTTCGAAGCCCCCTCAGTTCAGGCAATTATGATAAACAGTCGTGATTGCAAAATTAATTTTGACACCTAAAAGTGACTACTTCTTCGATGTTTACAGAATTTTGTAATTTTGCGGTGTTCTGCTAAGTTTCAAGCTTATGTGCAACGAAACTTTTTATACAATATACAATAAAATAAACGCCAACGCGACTCCGGCAGCGTTTATTTTATTAATTTTTAAGTAGTATTGAGGACAACCTGCTCAGAATAAAATAGTTTTCCATTTGAGCTATTCAAAGCGAGAAGGCCTCTAGGCAAGTAACTGCAGTGACTTCGTAAAGAAAAGTAAGTGAAAATTGTGTTAAGATTAGTTTTTAAGATTTTTCCAGTTGGTTAAAAAAGAACTCCCTTATACTTTCCAAAGCAGCTGATTTGAGCAAAAAATTGTCAAACTTATAATTTTCCAGAATTAAAATTTTTGGAAAAATTATTTCATATGGAATTAGCTTGTATATCTGTACTAGATATATTTTGTGCCATGCTTTTCACATTTCCAAAATAAATGTTGACTTTTCCCCCGCGAAATAAAATGTCAGTACTGCAGATGAACACCATATGAATTAGCAAATTAGTCAATCCTTGCTGACAAGGGGATACTTTCATTTCACATGGAAAGCAGTTGGAGGTATTTACATACTAGCGAAGTTAAAAGAAACTAAATTGTTGCTACCGAGAATATTGCAAAATATGACATTCCTTGCAAAACTATACAAGAACACTTTCCTTAATGTTTTTTCACGATAAAACTTTTGTTTCTACTCCTCACGAATGTACCACCCGGGAGTTTCTTTAGAAACTAACTCCCTTACACTTTCCAAAGCAGCTGATTTGAGCAAAAAATTGTCAACCCCAACTTATCATATTATGATTTTTCAGATTTAAATCTTTTCGAAAAATTATCTGATACGAATTGGTTTGTTTATTTATACTAGATATATTTTTTTTGAAATGCTTTACACATTTCAAAATAAATGTTGACTTTTCTCTGCGAAATAAAATGTCAGTACTGCAGATAAACACAATATGAATTAGCAAATTAATTTAATCCTTGCCGACAAGGCAAATAATTCCATTCTCATGGAAAGCAGTCAAAGGTATTTGCATATTAGCGAAAAGAAACTAAATTGTTGCTTCCGAGCATATTGCAAAATATGACATTCCTTGCAAAAACTATAGAAAAGCACTTTCCTCAGCGTTTTTCACGATGAAGGAAATTAAGAAGTGATTTCGAATTTGATAAAAAACAATGAAAGAAAAAACAATTTATAACTTCTCTCATTGCAGTAAAACAGGTGTTATTGCTTGCTTAACATGAAGAGTGAATAGAATTGACCAATGCCCTTTATAATTCCTCAATTAACACTGCAATAAACCGGCGGGGGGCACCCTGATGAAGGTAGTCATCTTCTATGACTTTTGTGATTTGTACGGACATCAAAACTTGACTTTTGAACATAAATTAATAAGCAAGATGGAATGAACTACCTTTCATCTTAGTAAAAAAAATCAATATCCGTAACACAAAACCCAGCTAAATTCGCCAGACAAAGTTCATAATTTTGTTTAGAAATAAATTTGACGAACGAAAATGAATTGATTTCAGAATCGTTTTCATCTATGTATTTTGTTCCTTATTTTGTATGAACTTTGCCACACTTCCAAAAGTGACATTTTATACTAAAAATGCCACCTGCAGGCGAATTCCTTACTAATTTGCAATTTAATTAAACAAATTACCAGGATGCGCGATATCTGTTCATTTGATAGCTACTGCATGGCAGTGAAAGAATTTAAAAGATGCCAAGAAGAAGACAGTTTGTAGCTTGGCTCAAGCAAACAACGTTTATCTCTTTAACATTGAACAATGCAATACTCATCGCAAAAACTATGCTTGGAGGAGTCTGAAATGGTAATTGGAATTAAGGAAAGCTGTTCTAAATAATTAATTAGGCGAATAACAAATACTAAAACTACATAATCGAGGGCTAAATGCAGGAAAGTTAAGGGAATCTTACTAAGAGATGAAAACAGGAGTGTATATTGGTGATTTTAGATGAGAAAAATTCTTCAGGACATGTATAGAACAGGTTAGTTTTAGAGCTTCTTTGAGCCCAATCACACTATTATTTGAGTGTTCAGAACATCAGTTGCACAACAAGATTTTCTTAAAAATCTTGCTTAGAGGACAGAACAATAAAAAGATTGCAGTCGGTTATTTCATCAGCATTTTCCAAACATTAACACTAAAAATTTATTTTCAGAATGTGAACTGGGTCAGTACACCATAATGGGCAAAAAGGAAAAAAAATTGACATTGTCCTGATTTAAATATGTTTTTGGGTGATCTTCCGAAATCTTCGGACTGAATCTCGGAATTCGGTTGAAGGTGTTTCAAGCGTTGTTAATAAAATGCGTGAAGGCGTAACAATAATTGGCGCAAAGGGGATTTTTCCCTTTTTAATTTTACTTAATTTTATTTTAAGTTCCTGTCTATATTACATGTATTTTACGGTATTTGCTTCCCATAAATGGGCTTGGACGAACATGGCGGAAAATCCCGGCATCAAGCAGTAAATGCTGTAAATGTTTGCAACAAAATGAAATAAACTAGACAACCACAAACATCTGTTGTTCTCTAATCACTCTGCAGTGAAACGAGAACAAATAATTTGCATGCTAAATATCATCAGACGCAGACAAGAATCAGGAATAGGCATCTTGTTTATACAAAAAAACAAAAACAAAGCCAAGGAAAATTCGCTAGACCAAGTTCATATTTTTTTCTAGAATTTAAATTTGACGAACGAAAATGAATTGACTTCAGAATGGTTTTCATCTATGTATTTTGTTCCGTATTTTGTATCATGTTTGCCACATTTTCAAAATGACATTTTATAATAAAATTCCACCTGCAGGTGACTACCTTACCAATTAACAATTTAATTAAACAAATTGCCAGAATGTGCGTTATCAGTTCATTTGATAGCCACTGCATGGCAGTGAAAGAATTTAAAAGATGCCAAAAGAAGACAAATTGTAGCTTGACTCAAACACGCAACGTTTATCTTTTTAAAATTGAACAATGCAATGCTTCTCGCAAAAACTATGGAGGAGGCTGAAACGGTAATTGGATTTGAGGAAAGCCCTTTATTAATAATTAATTAGTCGAATAGCAAAAACAAAAACTACATAATCGAGAGCTAAACACAGGGAAGTTTACCAAGAGATGAAAACAGGAATGTATATTGGTGGTTTTAGATGAGAAGAAATCTTCAAAACATGTATAGAGCTGGTCTATTAAAGAGCTTCTTAGAATTAACCCGATCACTCTATTGAGTGTTCAGAACATCAGATACAGGAACAAATTTCTCTTTTTTTTAAACCTTGCGCAGAGAGCAGAACAATTAAAAAAAAAAATCTCGGTTGGTTGTTTCATCAGCATTTCCCAAACATTAAAACTGAAAATTTCTTTTCAGAATGTGAACCGAGTCACTACACCGGAATAGCTAGAACAGTAGAAAAATTGACATTGTCCCCGTTTAAAATGTTTTTGGGTGATCTTCCGAAATCTTCGGACTGAATATCTGAGTTCCATTTGAATTGGTGTTTAATAAACTGCATAAATGATGAGGGTATTCTCAAGTTTAATGACGGATGCCAACATCACAAAAGTGGTTTAAAGAAGGGTTCTCTAAAAAAATTACCAAGAACAAATAAAAACCTAATCATAGAATCAAGAAATGAAAATATATATACAAAAGTCAAAAGTAGAACTGAAACGATCATAAAATGGCTTTTGACAGTCCACGTTTAAAAGTAGTCTGTGACTCTGCTTCCCTTATCGCGGGATCTAATCTGTTCTAGATTTCTGAACTAAAATTAATTGACGACCAGGGGCCCCATTTTCTATTGGCGGTGGATTTGCGGATATTATTTCTCGACCTGGTATGATAACCGTGAAAATCGCCATTAAATAAGATTGGAACCGTGTGGCAAAAATGGTTATTACGTAAGATGCAGATGAATGAGCAGGAAGAACTAATATCAGGCGAGCCGCCTTATTTTGCAACATTTGTAGCTCAGACATCAAAGTGTCATTCCCTACATCACCCCAGACTATATCCGAGGTAAAATAAAACTAGTAAGAAAATAACTCTTGCGCTTAGGGGGAGGCATGACTTAATACGCCTCAAGAGACCTAACTTTTGCTAATTTTGCTACGGACAGACTCAATGTGATCAGACCAGGAGAACATGTTGTTTATCACAATACCCAAGTACGTATAATAACCATACCTGTTTTCAGATCAAAAAGGTTTAAACTATACCCTATTTCAGATCAAAAACGGCGGACCCGTATTTTGCGGGCTAAAATATATTTTGTTATAAATTATGTTTTAGTTCTCATTCTTGTTGCTCTGAGCCAATAAGAAAGAAGAAAATAACGTAGCCAGCCAATAAGAACTGGAAACCATTCAAATGTTCGCGCCATTTGCTTGCTTGTTTAACTGGAAGCGCGGCCATATGCAAAGAAATTCTCTTGAGCCACAAAATGGATAGCCGTCTAAATCAAAGAAACGTGGTTGTTCTGACATTCTCAGTTGTCAGTTTTCTTCTTGAGAAGCCGTTGCTGGCAGTTATGCATGTGGTAGCTCCGTTAACGGCGGCGAAGTGAATGTAACTTTTTCTTCGTCGTTCGAAGCCCTCTCAATTCAGGCAATTATGCCAAACTGCCGTCATTGCAAAATTAATTTTGACACCTAAAAGAGACTATTTCTTCGATGATTATAGAATTTTGAAATTTTGCGGTGTTCTTTTAAGTTTCAAGCTCATGTGCAACGAAATCTTCCATACAATATACAATAAAATAAACGCTGACGCGACGCCGGCAGCGTTTATTGTATTAATTTTTAAGTAGTATTGAGAACACAACCTGCTCAGAATAAAATAGTTTCCATTTGAGCTATTGAAAGCGAGAAAGCCTCTAGGCAAGTGACTTCGTAAAGAAAAGTAAGTGAAAATTGTGTTAAGATTAGTTTTTAAGATTTATCTACATGTAAGCTAGGATATGGTCATTACCTTGGACTGTAGATTTACAAGTATAAACTGACAAAACTGAAAAGCGAGGGATAGTATTATGTGAAACTCGCCTTTGTACAGAACAGTAAGTAAAATTTGTGTGAAGATTATTTTTTAAGATTTATTTACATGGAAGCTAGGATTTGGTTATGTTGGACTGTATATTTACAATTACAAACTGACAAAACTAAAAACCGAGGGATAGTATTAGGTGATACTCGCTAATATAGGCAGAAAACTGTATCAGAAACAACAGCTATCACAATCCCATCCCAAAGTGAGATCGGAATAAAAAAAAGAGATTGTTTTTATAAAGGAGCGTAGATATAAGTCTTGTGGTCACTGCTCGAGAAGCAAACAGAGATGTGCCTCGCAGTTGCTACTTTGGCAAAAAGTCTAGTCGTCGCCGAGATTGAACTTTTATCGAACAACTTGAAGACGACTTTGGTCAATCCCGTCACAAGAACTATTGAACAACAGGAGCTATGGGAGAAACTATTCTTGTCATTGCGAGTGCGCCCAAAATAATTTTGACTACTTATCCCGCTAATTGCCAAATTGGAGTTAAGCTTCGGTTCCTGTAGTGTTGTTTCAAACCAGTTAAGGACGCTTAATGGTAGCCTGCGCGCACACGTCTCCTAGTTCCTTTCCTTTCTGTGCGCAGGCTAGCATAGTGCCAAATGAGGATATAGCCTATTTGTCAGTTTTAATATATCCGCGTCGAAAGAATTAAAAAAAAAAGGAGATGAAGTTGTTCTCCCAGAATGCTGTTAAACCATAAAAATACGCTCCTCGAAGTAATAGATTCAACATTGTTTTCATTGAGATTGTGCCATATTCAGGTTACTCATTACGAGGTGCAACATCGCTGGTTATTACTCCAGGATATATATTTTTAATGTTAACTTAGAAACATCGTCATTCGCTGTGACTAAGGGCTGACTTTCGAAACGTCAGCACTTAGGTCTCTTTACAGTGGCCAATTTATCTTTACTTAACAAATATGTTTATAAAACAAACATTCGTTTCTAACAAGGGCACCGTTGTTAGAACTAACTCCATTATACTTTCCAAAGCAGCTGACTTGAGCAAAAAATTGTCAAATCTAGTTTGTAATTGTAATTTTCTAGAATTAAAATTTTTGGAAAAATTATTCGATACGGAATTGGTTTGTATGTTTATACTATATGTATTTTGTGCCATGCTTTTCACGTTTCCAAAATAAATGTTGACTTTTCCGCTGCGAAAAATATCAATACTGCAGATAAACACAATATGAACCAGCAAATTAATTAATCCTTGCTGACAAGGGGAATAATTAGATTTGTCATGGAAAGCAGTCGTAGGTATTTACGTATTAGCGAAATTAAAAGAAACTAAATTGTTGCTTCCGAGCATATTGAAAAATATGACATTCTTTGCAAAACTATACAAGAGCATTTTCCTTAATGTTTTTTCACGATGAAACTTTTGTTTCTATTCCCCACGAACGGACCACCCGGTAGTTTCGTTAGAAACTAACTCCCTTATAAATGAGAATGATGTATTATTCTAGAAAGTGACACAGGCATACTCGGAAAAAAGAAATCCGAGTGCTCTTATAAGGAGTCGACCTTCCGATTACTAGTTCGGATGCTCTACAACTGAGCTACACGAGACTCGTGGGAGCTTAGGCCATTAAACTAGGTTCATGGGACAAATATCCTGCATACGGCTAGGATTTGAATGGTGAACGTGTGGTATTAAACTTTCCAAAGCACCTCATTTGAGGAAAAAATTGTCAAACCTAGTTTAAACTTATAATTTTCTAGAATTAAAATTTTTGGAAAAATATTTGATACGGAATTGGTTTGCATATTTATACTAGATATATTTTTTTTGCCATGCTTTCACATTTTCAAAATAAATGTTGACTTTTCTCCTCGAAATAAAAATTTAGTACTGTAGATAAACACCATATGAATCAGCAAATTAATTAATCCTTGCCGACAAGGGGAATAATTCCATTCTCATGGAAAGCAGTCAAATGTATTTGCATAGTAGTGAAAAGAAACTAAATTGTTGCTTCCGAACATGACATCCCTTGCAAAAACTAGAGAAGAGCACTTTCCTTAGTGTTTTTCCCGATGAAGGAAATTAAGAAGTGACATCGAATTTGATAAAAAAAAAGTAATGAAAGGTAAAAAAACAATTTATAACTTGTCTCAGGGCGGTAAAACAGGTGTTATAGCTTGCCTAACATGAAGAGTGAATAGAATTGACGAATGCCCTTAATAATTCCTTAGTTAACACTGCAATAAACAGGTGGGGGCATCCTGATGAAGGGAGTCATCTTCTATGACTTTTGTGATTTGTACGGACATCAAAACTTGGACTTTTGAAAATAAATTGACAAGCAAGATTTAATGTAGTACTTTTCATCTTAGCTTAAAAAACAATACCCGAAAAACAAAACCCAGAAAAAACCAAGTTCACATTTTTTTTCTAGAATTTAAATTTGATGAACGAAAATGAATTGACTTCAGAATGGTTTTATTCTATATATTTTGTTCCTTATTTTGTATCATGTTTGCCCCATTTCCAAAATGACATTTTATACTAGCAATGCCACCTGCAGGTCAATGCCTTACTAATTTGCAATCTAATTAAACAAATTGCCAGGATGCGCGATATCAGTTCATTTGATAGCCACTACATGGCAGTGAAAGAATTTAAAAGATGCCAAGAAGAAGACAAATTGTAGCTTGGCTCAAACACGCAACGTTTATCTCTTTACCACTAACAATCCAATGCTCCTCGCAAAATGTATGGAAGAGGCTGAAAATGGTAATTGAGAATTGAGAAAAGCTGTTTTTAATAATTAATTAGGCGAATAGCAAATATTTAAACTACATAATCGAGAGATAAACACAGGAATCTTACCAAAGATGAAAACAGGAGTGTATATTGATGGTTTTATATGAGAAAAAATTCTTGAGGACATGTTTAGAGCTACATAGTCAATTTTAGAGCTTCTTTGAACCCGATCACCCTATTGAGTTGTCAGAAATTCAGTTACACGAACAAGTTTTTTTTTAATCTTGCTCAGAGGGCAGAACATTAAAAAAAAATATCGCAGTCGGTTATTTCATCTGCATTTCTCTAACATTAGAACTGAAAATATCTTTTCAGAATGTGAACTAAGTCACTACACCTGAATGACCAGAAAGGTAGACAAATTGACATTGTCCTGGTTTAAAATGTTTTTGGGTGATCTTCCGAAATCTTCGGACTGAATCTCGGAATTCGGTTTGAAGGTGTTTCAAGGGTTGTTAGCATTTCTGCACAACATGAAGATAACCAAAAAACAATAATAAAATCAATACTTATATAATAAACAAACATCTCCTTGACAACCTTACACGTAATAGTTGTTGGTAATAGAAACCACTGGCTATATATAGATAAGCGTACAAGTCGTTCAAGTCCGAATATGAAATATATATATATATAAAAAAAAAAAAAAAATTAACGGAAAGATAAACAGAGATAACGTCGAGTGACCTTGAACTGTGAAAAATGCCTTATATACCTAACGAATAGTCACGCGCTCTATCAAACCATGCATACCTCTCACTGCGAATACCGAACACCCGAACCACAACAGCGTGCATTCCATAACGTGAAAAATTACATTTTTCAGGAGAAAACTGGAATAAGCATCTCACAAATTCGAACAGCTCAAAATTACTAGAGAGTATCCGACTGTTACTTCTTCTCAACATCTTTAGAACTAAAAAAATCGGACTGAGAATACAAAGAAACTGTATATGACAACAGTCACGCTCGGGACATTTTCTGGCCGTAGAATACAGTGGAGCCTCGATTTAACAAACCTCTTTATATACAGCTGTTTCGACAAAGGTTGTCCAAAAAAAGCGTAAAAGCGTACGCGACAATGCCGAAAGGTAGTCTGGGAAATACCCAATTAATTTCAGAATAGAATAGAATAGAATAGAATAGAATAGACTGTTTATTCACAAATACATCGCAGTCATTAGACTGAATTGCGTGTTTTACAGAGAAATATATAAATAGGTAAACGTTAAAACTAATCACAATCATATGTACATGATATCAAAATATAAGTATCTAATGGGATTAAAATATGTATAGTTACTAGCTATTTACTACGCGTTGTTTGTTGCTAGGCATCTTTTGACATTGCATACACAAAGGACTGTCTAAAGCGGTCTGTGCGCGAGCATGGTAGATTGTATGTTCTCTGTTGTCAATAAAAGCTCAGAATCCATAATGTCTCGACCATACAGCGAAGACTTGAGATGACGGGCAATATGGATGCTGAGCTTGTATTGAAATTTATCGGGTATTTCCCAGACTACCTTTCGGCAATGTCGCGTACGCTTTTATGCTTTTTTTTTTTAACAACCTTTGTCGAAACAGCTGTATAAACGCAGTCCTTGGCATAAGAAAACAATATTCTCCAACCCGGCCTTTTAAACTGCCTTGCATAGCAGAATGGTTCGAGTAATTTAAATTCTCAAATGCGACAAAAACAGATAGAAGTAAATAATAAATAAACATTTTCAAACATTAAAAATGGAAACTACTTTGTAAAAACGACAATGGGAGAAGAAATTAGTTAAAATTTGATGGTTTCGATATCCTACTGAAGAAAATTAAGGCGCGGGTCTTTCGTTATTAACTACAAATAGCAAGAGTGTGGTCTATCGTCTGAAGATTAAGCCATAGCATCGTAAGACTTTATAAGCGCAAAATGCTTGCAAATGTCAACATATTGAAATACATAACTTACGTAAATTAGGTCAGTGACCTGTTACGGCTGCAAAATTCAAGAGGCCCATGTTTTAATTTCCTTGAGTACAATATCAACTTTCTGTTTTCAGGTTCCCGAGACGGTCTACGTAACCGTTTCTAGTAACACAGCGGCCATGAGGCGTGTCTTCACCTTTTCATTTCTTCTTGTATTCGGACAAATGTTCTTCATAGCAGAGACTCAGCAATGCTCTGCCAGTGGACCCGAGCAGTCCATCAGCGGATGGATGTTACAGCGACACATCTACAAGGAGATGAAGGCCGATCTAGGTCTTCACTGCCTGTTAGTCTGTCGTACAGATGATCGATGCCAAAGTTTCAACTTTGTGATGTCTCTTCCCATGTGTGAGTTTAGTAATCGGACCAAGGAGGCCAGACCGGAGGATTTCATCCCTGACCCAGACAGATATTATTTCAGACGAGACATTAACAGAGGTAAAATGAATGTAATTATCAAGAGATCCTCTCTTGTAATTATTCATGGAAAATGTACGAAACATAGATATGAGATTAAACCTTTTTTGTTTTAATTCCAGTCCCCCTCGGCTCCATCCCTAAGCTGGCAGCGGAATCATGCAAAGAAATAAAGGCGAGTGAAGGACAAGCGGTCAGCGGCAAATATTGGCTGTCAACCATAAAACCAAACATGGCAGTACTTGCGTACTGCGACATGAAGACAGAAGGTGAGTTAACTTCACTTGGGTTTAGTAATAAGAAAAATAAAAAACAAATCAACCTCTTTTTGTAGCCAACGCTCTTTTAACCTCCGCTATAGTAATGATGATGATGATGATCATCGCCACCTTCAGGCCGTCATCGTTACTGTCGTCGTCGGCATCATCATTATCATCATCATCATCATCATCATCATCATCATCACCATCACCATCATCATCACCACCATCATCTCTATCATGATCATTGTCATTATCGTTATTTTCATCACCCCCTTCCTATTTGTCACACTCATGTATTTTTTCGATGTATTAAGCCTCTTGATACTCCGCGAAAACGATAGAGCAACTACTTTTAGTGAAAAAAAAAAAAAAAAAAACAGCAAAGCAATAGGAAAATACTCACCAAAGCGACGGGAAACGCAGCGTTTCACTGGTCAGCGATATTGTTATAAAGCAATCCTGAAATTGTCGCAAAAGCCGGAAAATCCATCCTACGGCTCAAGTCGAATCCCTAATCTGTATTTCGAACATCGTTTTCGACCTGAAAATTAAAGTTCCACAGAAATTAAAGCTTGAACAATCTGCAAACTGCGGGGAAATAAAAGAGTTGATTTAGACATATGACTGAATTTCGATCAGTAAATCGAGACAGCATTACAGTATATTTCCTTCCAGAGATACTCCTATGTATGGCAATCTCGACGTATTACCAGAAAGTAAACCAATAGGTCATTTTCACGATGGCGTCATTTGACTACAACTACCAGAATTCATTTCGTTTTCTTTTTCAAATTCAAATTTTGTAATCCCAGTGGAGAGCAAAGAACAATAGCTCTAATTAGAATGAGAAAACAAAAAAAACTGAAGGATTCTGGTAGTTGTAGTCAAATGACGCCATAGTGAAAATGCCCTATTAGTACCGAAGTATATTTCTTCTTGTTAATATTGTTATTTTACTGAAACCCCACAAGTTCTCTGAAGCTGATTGCTTTATTATGGTTTGCGTTCGACCTGAGCCAAAGTTTTATTTTTGTTTTAGATGTTGATGAATGCACCGCTTCTTTCCCCGTTTGTCATGTGAATGCTACATGCAACAATACCATTGGTTCCTATAACTGTACTTGTAAGCAGGGATACTCTGGAGATGGAAAGACTTGCAGCCCAGTAGGAGGTGAGGCTGCCAAAGTGATAAGCAAGGTGCACTTTCATAGGTTTGGCAAGATGCAAAGTATTTGTAAAGAGAACAGTGAGCCAATAAGAATGCGCTGCAATAACGTGTGACTGGGAAGGTGCTTGAGGGTAATCTTTAATGAGGAATGCCAACGTCACAAAAGTGGTTTACAGAAGGATTACCAAGAACAAATAAAAACCTAATCATAGAAACAAGAAATGAAAAAATATATCCACAAAAGTTAAAAGTAGAACTAAAAGGATCATAAAATGGTTTTTGACAGTCCACGTTCAAGTCACGATTGGTTTGGGTTTTAAATTTGTTTTACAATTGTTTGAGAAGTGGCACGCGTTTTGCTAACAAACCATAGGGCGTAATATAGCAAAGCCAAAGAAAACTCGGAATTACTTTCAATTGCACTATAAGCGATAAGTATATACGTCTATGTTATTCAGCTTCCGGGAGGTCCGTATTAGGAAAAACTGTGCCCGAGGTCTTGAGTACGCGGCCCAGGGCCGTTATCAAAACGGAGGGCGCAGTTTTTCTCAATACTACAGGCGAATAACATATATTTTGTTCCCGCAAGAACACAAGGTCCAGGTCTTGCGGGCAATATCGCAGCGCAGTACGCAGCGTGACAGAACACGTGTTGGATCTCCAGGAAGATATTAAGAAACTGATCCTTTTTTTTCTCAAGAACTCCTTTCCTTAATGGGTGTTCGATGGGGAGATCAACTATTACCTTAGTAAGATAATTGATCTTAGAGGCACTGTATAACTTTCTGACGGGGCCCACACTGCATTTTTAATAACCCCCCCCCCCCCCCCCCACATATGAAAGTTTTGAGTTAGATGATATTGCACTAGTGTCAACATCAACTTAGCAATTTAGTCTTTAAAGCTGCGCAATCTTTTTAATGTAATGGACTCTGTACCACATCATTACCGTTAGTTGTTAGTTAGTTAGTTAGTTAGTTGGTTAGTTAGTTAGTTAGTTAGTTACACGTTGGAATAGTCATGAAATAATTTCATGTCTGAGATATATAACTGCAGGTTACTGCACTCAGTGTGACTGACGATGGTATTTGATCATCCTCAAAACATGTTTTGCAAACTAAAAAGAGTCATTTTCTGTTTACAATTTATTATCAGCCTGTTGCTTTCTCGACCTTTTCCAGGATCCTCGAATGATCATTTAGTATTCACATCTTGTGATGAAATAGCAAGGAACACTTCAGGACCAAGTGACGGAAGTTATATGATATCGGCAGCTTCTCTTGCATTTCAAGTACGTTATATTTCAATAACAGTAATTATACTTGGATGTTGTATTTGTCAATATTCATTGTGAGGTTCACATTGGAGGGTTAACGTTGTTGCGTCTTTAATGGTGCTTTAATTTAGGTATTTATAACTTGTTTGTTACTTTACACAGGGGTTAATGATATTATAGCTTATTATTTCTCGTATCTTAATCCTATCTAGTCCGGGAGCGGGGGTGGATTCTGCCAGCAGCGACTTTGAGACTAAATAATTTTTTTTAACATATTTGAGCAAATGCCATAAAACTTCAGGACTTTGCAAAATCAATAAAGGAAAATTTGATGCTGTCGGTAAGTGTTCATTGACTTTGGTTTACGTAACAAAGTAACCAATTTCGGAAAATCGCATTTTAAACAAAAGAAAAATCACTTTTCTTGTTGTAACTTTCAGTTTCTTAGCTCACATCGGTGTTCCTTTATTGGCTTTGATTACTTTTCGTCCAATTTCGGCGCTCTCCTGAAGTTTTGGGAGAAATCCAGAAATCCAAGATGGATTCAGAATTCAGTTTGCAAGTAAAAAGTGCGAACATTACTTACTTGTTTATCTTGTATTATCTAGCGGAGTGAAAAGACATGGTTTCTTTCTGTCCGCGTCGAAAGCTAAAGTTCGGGGAAAATGTGTACGCGTCATAATCTCGGATTGTAGCGCTAAATTGGGTTTGTTACACCTCTTTCATTAGGCTTATTGTGACATGACTTCTGCTGGCCAAGGTTGGACTCTCGTCGCTCGTTTCTCAAATAATGATACCAAAAACTGGATGGAAGACAGTGGGGCATGGTGGTATGACAAGAATGTTGCTGTTGGAGGAACAACTGATCCACGGGACAACACTGACATGATCTCGCCAGCATTCTGGCTGGTCAGTGGCAAAGAACTGAAAATCACACGCAGTGATGACTATCAGCATACTGCGCTGTTGCAGACCATTGGTGACTGTCTGGGTGGGACGACATTCAGAACGAAAATCACAAGTTATGGTGACTTCAGGAATGGTACCGTTTGGGCCACTAACAAGTGCCTGGGAAGTTGCTATGTTCAATATGGAGGTCAATACCAAACAACACAGGGTTTTAAACAGGCTGCCTGCAGTGGGGGCATGCAAAGTAACAACAGGATCAGCTTCTGGTGTGACTGGGATGCGGGTGATGGAGCGGTGATGATGATTGGTGGAGGAGGCTCTAATTGTTCACGTGCAGATCATGGGATAGGAATAACAGAAGCTGAAAAGGCGTCTTTCAAGGAAACTGGGCAAGGTGAACATGATTTTGGTGACGAGGCTAGAACCCCTGCTTCCAACAGCTACTCTTTAAACTTGTGGGTACGGTAATTGCTTGAAAGTCCATTTTCTTTCAGAAAATCCCTGACGCCATAAAGGTGTAAGTCACTGGTATCATAAATTACCGGATTTATCAACGTCTTAATATTATTTTGTGAGGTATACAACAACAAAAATCTGTTTGTACTCATGCTTTAGTCACAGTAATTTTGTTTACAAGGAAAATAAGTAAATTCAAGCTAGAGTTGCTACTGTCTACCTGAAATAACCATGTGGGCCAGCGCAGACAGGCAGACACATTTTCCTTATTAAAGACCCTATGCAATGACCGACATTTTGACATTCTTTTGTTTGCATTCAAATTAGCCCTACTAAATAAACCCTGTTCTTGAGTCCAAATATCAAAAAGATATTTTATCTTGAACGAGGCTAGTAGGGCTAATTTGAATGCAGACTAAAGAATGTTAAAATGTCAGTCATTTTTGCATAAGGTCTATTAAGGTCTATTAAATACAATTAGAGGGCGGCAAGATGGCTCATTAACTTGAACACTGTATATGTATCTGTATATATCTTCATGTCTGTTTTCCTTGCATATTGTAGCTTTTAAGATAGTTTGATAGTTTTAAATTAATATATTATGTAAAGCGGTTTTCGATGCCTTCAGAAAAGGCGCTATATATACTATACATTATTATTATATCTCTATCTCTAAAGAAAATGCCGCTGGAAAGCTTGCAGTGTAAATCTAACATTTTGCAAACAGGTTAATCTAAGTTTTGTCAAAGTCACATACTTGCACTGTCGAAGAGAAATTGAAAGGCATGAAGATCTTATCGCGAAAAGTTACCTTTGATAGTTTATTGAAACTGTTCGAAAAGACATATATATATATATATATATATATATATATATATTCGAATTAAGTTGTGAAGAAAAACTAGCACTGTCTTTAGCGTAAGGTCACCTGAAAAGCTAATCCCTTTAGGAGGAGCAAAAAGGTCGCTAAATATGTGAAAAAAGGCCGGATAGCATTTTCGGAGAGCCATCAATAGCTAGTAAATTCGAGGAAAAAGATTACGTTCGTTAAAATTGTCGGCAACCTAAAATTTTCAGCTAAAGGATTTGAACAGATCAAACTGTTTTAGTTTGGGGGGGGGGGGGGGGGTGCAGGAAGAGACCACCATCCTTTTTAGGTTTTGTGGGGACCTGTTGAGGTATAGTAGTTTTGACCACTTCCCTAACCATTATGATGAAAGTATGTATTATGTGAAATGAAAATTATTTTATATGTTTTAAGCCTAGTGATTAAATGATAGATGTATTTTTCAGTCAGTCATGCAGGCGTATTGGGCTTTAAGCCTTGACCTGTTAAATAGCCTACCTCCCACGAGTTCCCACTAGTTCAGTGGTAGAGCTTCCGAACTAGTAATCAGAGGGACTTAGGTTCGACTCATGTTGGGAGAACTGGGATTTTTTTTCCGAGTATGCCTGTGTCACTGTCTGAAAAATTCATCTATCAACTAATACGTCATCTACAATTCGTTATATTTCTCCTGGTACACCAGAAATTAAGTTAATGCAAGGAAAATGGTCAACCAAGGACTATTAAAGACTTAGAGCATTCAAATGCACCAACTTATACGAGAATCTTTGCTGACACCATCGTTTACATTTTCCCTCATTAGCATGTATCAAAAAATAAGCTATGAACAAATGGACTACACAAGGTCGAAGAGCATGTCAATTTTGGTAGTCAGGTTAACACTGGTGAGATAGTTTGAGCCATAGTTAATTGAGGGACTAGTTATGAAACCTTGCCATGACAAAAATGGTGCGGAAATTATTGCTAGAAGGGCTGTGAACGTGTACAATCCTTTGTTTTAACGTTCCACTACAGTTGAATACCTTAACAGGAAAGTTTCTATTGGACAGTTTCTCCAAAACATCGATTATCTATTGTGGTCTGTGCACGGTCAAGGTCAAAACTCAGTGCTAACAAAAACATACAACAAGGGCCGAAGTTTGTCTGGCTTCATAATCATTGCCTTTTATTAACTAAACATTAAATTTACGAAGAATATATGGCTGGGTGGAAAAGTTGCCAACAAGCCATATATTCTTTGTAAAATCTTTTGATTTTCGTTCACATACCGCGCCTATATTTTCAGAAAGTACTAAGTTTGTTACGCTCTTTCAATTTGTGGAGACCACTTATTATAGCCAGCTTTGTCACTTATGCTAATGTTACAAATGAGGCTTAGCATGTATACAAAGACCCGCCTATTAAACTATAGATAGCATTGTCTTTACTGTTTACATTAATTATTACTATTAATTTTTCATCCAGTGTGGGGGCGTGATCATAATCTTCCTCATCCTCGAGTGCTGCAAGCAAATCAGAGTTCGTCTTGCCGCATTTCAATTTTTCGGTTGCTAAGTGCCACTATTTACACCGAGCAACTTACTAAAGAAAGGATGTATCTGTTTCAAGCAGCGCTCAGGCAGATTCTGTGTCCTCCGCTCTGGATAAGGTTAATTTATGCAATACACTGCATATTTTGAAGAAACTAATCAAGTGTAGTATTGTATTAGGCTTGATACAAATTGAGAGAATAAAATAAAATAAGCATCCTTTTGAACTTACTTGCTTACTTACAATTATTAATAGAGGTTTTAACAGAGCGGGGTCAGTAGACATGAGCCCTTCACTGGATCCTGATAACCTGCAGCTGCGTTGTTTTTTAGGGCTGGGAACATTATTCCGTTGTTCGTTATTTTGCCCTCTCGACCAACCATCTAAGACGTTGAAAATGTTGCAGGTCGCCCCAGTGGGGTGGCTTGTATTATACCCTATCCCTAGCCTGGAGGTCCTGCACTTTCCTTTATCGGCCCTCTGTATGGACCTCCACCAACCCAGCATGTCTGAATATACTTGTGACCTAAACAGCAGACCAAGGGATTCTAACAAAAAAAAAAACATAAAATAACATAAAATAAAATAAAATAAAATAAAATAAAATAAAATAAAATAAAATAAAATAAAATAAAATAAAATAAAATAAAATAAAATAAAATAAAATTAAATAAAATAAAATAAAATAAAAATAATAGGAGGATCGTCAGAAATTAAAACAAAGCAAGCAAGCAAACAGAAAAAACACACCAAAACACAACACAAAACAATCACCCTAAAGGGGACGAGAATCTTGTTTTTTTTTTTTTGTTTTTTTTTTTGCTCAAATTCATTTATTACTTTAATTATGGCTCGGTGCCCTAAAGGTTATCGTCACCAGTCTAATAAGCTGCGACCATTTTGAGATTTTTTACACCGTAAGCGGTAGCAATGCACAAATATTATAAACCCATCCTTCCACTAAATGGTACAGCGACCAGCCCTGTCAGTTTTTTTTAGGGAGACCACCAAGGGTGGGGTGCCAGTGGCATAACTAATGGCATAATTAAGACACAATTCAATATTACTAATACACGTTGGTTTGACAAATTAAAGCTGGTAAGATCTGCTTTTCCCGCTTAGTCATAAACGGCGCAAAAATTTCTCAGGTCATGTCAAGTTACGCAGTTGTATCGTATGCGCAGCAACAAAGGAATACACTGTGCTTAAAGTCACCAAATTGTTTGCTTGCGTGGTGAGTTAGAGAAACGAGAGTCAGGAAATAATCTATAATCAGAAGCCATAACTTGATGCCATGATATTATCCAAAGAAAATAAATTGCATCATGCTGTCGCATGATCAGTTTTTCCCTAAACGGAAACTCAGCTGACATACAAGATCTAACCGACTGATTTCCGACTCCCATCGGTCCAATGAAAGAATCTTGAAGACTCCGAAAGTTGTCACGTTGGCTCAGCGTTATCAGAGTAAAGGTTAAGGTTAAGAATTTTTAAACAAAAATACTGGGTTACACTACTGCACGAGACTGACTTAAAGTAGAGGAGGTAGCGAGTATAGTGTCTTAAATTGGCTGTTGACACATTGCCGAATTAACAAGTCACCCCTGATACTGCTACAGTATTTCACTGAATAACCATGGAAATTAAGTTTTTATAAGAACTGGAATAGAAACTGGAATGGATTCAAATTTTGGTTAATGAGGAACAAGGACGAAACCCATCTGACAGAGGATGGAAACGATTTGTATTTTAACTTATTTGTTGATAGCGACGAGACGATAATGTTAATTTTGTCACTTATTTTGCCTCAGGAAAATTGCTTTGTTGTGATCTTCAGTTTGCCTGAATGCAACGCTTATATTTAGCTAACAGAGAGGAACATCTCTAACTCCTTAAAGAATGTAAAAATTAAAAAAATACGAAGCCAATACAATAGACACAAAGTAAAAAAAAAAAAGATAAAATAAATAAAACAAAGGGGATATCAATCAGAAACACCCACAAAGAAAACCATTATGCTAAAATTAATATTCTATTGATCTACTTTTACTGATCATTACAGCATATTATTTGCATTTCAACTTTACTGAGGATTTTTAAGACTCTTCTTAAAGAATTTCGGCCCCGGACTATTTATGGATCCTCTTGTAAAACTTCTGATCGAACTCTGACCGGATTGTGAACCCCATGACATAACTCCACCTGACTAAACTGTGGAGCTCTCTTCAAAACAATTCCAAAATGTCACTTCTGTCAGTGATGACAACACTAAATAATTATTTAGGAAAACAATTTGAATGAGATATTCTGACGTTTTTTAAGTGTCAGTATAGATTTTCAGTTTTTCTGTTGATGTGAATAGAAGGGCATTGGGTTTATTTTAAACCTGTCAATAGAAACTGAATAAAATATATTTTTTTTGTTAACAAAGCAAAATTATTGTTAACAAAGCAAAATTATGCCCTCATAGGATAAATTGCCCGTAACTATTGGAAACTGTGTTCGCGTTAAAGAACGCCTTCCTGCCTATTTTTTTATCAACTGAAATCCCGAGCAGGTGGTTGCAGTTTCGTGAAATCCTCGGAGGGCATTGCGATGAATTCCGACTCTGTTTATCCAATGAAGAGGATCTCTGAGACGCCGGAAGTTGACATGTCATCTCAGCATTAGTAAATGAAAGTTAAGGGCTTTGCTCCCAGTTTAAGCTTACTTGAGGTAGGCAAGTATAGTGTCTTAAATTGGCTGTTGACACATTGCCGAATTAACGAGTCACCCCTGATACTTCGGCTATAATATTTAAGTGAATAGCCTTACAAATTAAATTTTTGTAAGAACTGTAATAACTTTGATTCAAGACAAAGGCAATATTAATTAGAAACACGTCACCCAAAAAGAAAACCATTATGCTAACATTAGTATTCTATTGAGTTAAGTTTACTGACGATTAGAGCATACTATTTGCAATTTCAAGTTTAGTGAGAATTTTTAAGAATCTTCTTAAAGAATTCCCAGACTATTTATGGATCCTCTCGTAAGAACATGTGACCGAACTCCGACCGGATTGTGAACCCTATGACATAACTCTACCTAAAGTGACTGATCTGTGGAGCTCCGTTTTAAAAAAAAAATATTGCTTCTGTCAGTGGTAACAACACTTAATAATTATTTAAGAAAACAATTTGAATAAGATATTGACGTGTTCAGTCCGTATAGATTCTCGGTTTTTCTGTTGATGTGAATAGAAGGGCATTGGATTTATTTCAAACCTGTAAATAGAAACTGAATAAAGTATAATTTCTTGCTAACAAAGCAAAATTATGCCCTCATAGGATAAATTGCCCGTAACTATTGGAAACTATGTTCGCGTTAAAGAAGTCCTTCCTGCCTTTTTTTTTTTTTTTTTTAACTGAAATCCCGAACAAATGGGTGCGGTTTCGTGAAATCCTCGGAAAGCTTTCCGATGAATTCCGACTCTCTTTGTCCAATTAAAAAGGTCTCGGAGACACCGGACGTTGACATATCATATCATCTCAGCATTAGTAAAATGAAAGTTAAGGCCTTTTTTCCCATTACTTAAGCACACGAATGCACGGGATTGACTGACCATTGAGGCAAGAAACTCGACTTAAAGACTTGAGGTAGGCGGTGGCTATTCTCTCTATTAAAGGATAAAGTAGCGTCTCCTTTGTCGGTGGTTCCCAAGATAACTCAATAGACCGACTTGTTGCCGGTTAAATTAAACCCCGTACATGTGCCATTTGAAATCATGAGAAGGGTAATGACTTGCTTTGCCTGCTAACACATAGCCGAATTTTATTTCATAACAACGTTTCTTTTACCTCTAATATTGGCTCAGGAAAATTTTCAGTCTTAAATAATGCAACGCTTATATCTGATAAACAGAGAGAAGAGCCGCAAATTCTCAAAGTAAATATAAAATAGAAAGGCAGCACCAAAAATTAGAAATTAAAAAGTTGTCTATATCAATAAGTGACACACAAAAGAAAAAAGTATATATGCTAAAATAAACATTTTGTTGAGCTGGGCATACTAATGTATATTTCTTATTTCCCAAGAGTAATGTGCAGTTTTCTTGAGCTATACCAAGCGTACGAAAATGTAAAAGGCCGTATCCACAATTCGTCATAATAAAGATTTAGGAACGTTCCCTGACTAAAAAAATACTATTACTTCTACTAATAATAATACGACCTTTGGACCGTGTCTCAACTACAGTCATCTACAGGGAAAGATGATTAAAAGACGCAGAGAAAAAAAAAATTACAATACAGAAATACAAATGAATAATACAATAGCAAAAAATTTAGCTAAATGAGCTACGAAATCTCTGAAAAATGCGTGGCTACCTCCAATTTTCTTTTCGGAGTCTAATAGCTCTTGCTAAGATCTTCTTTCCCCCCGTATCCATAAATCGCGCAAAGATACCTTCGTATCAGCAGGAACCATCCTTAAGAAACTGGAGTTTCTCGGGTCATGTCAAGATACACAGATACACAGTACTGAACGTATGCGCAGTAACAAAAAGATACAGCGTCCTTTAAGACAGCAAATCGTTTTGTTGCGTCCTGAGTTAGAGAAACTAAAGCCAAGAAAGAATTTATTAGTACGAACCATAGCTTGTTGTCATGCTATTATCCGAACAAAATAAATAGCTTCATGCTGTCGCACGATCAGTCGTTCCCTATAAACGTTGGAAACTATGCTCACATACAAGATCTATCCGATTGATTTCCGACTACCATGAGTCCAATGAAAGAATTTCGAAGAATCCGAAAGTTGTCACGTCGGCTCAGCGTTATCAGAGTAAAGATTATGATTAAAAAGTTTTTAAACAAAAATACTGGATCACGCCACATAAACAGCACGAAAGAAACTGACAGTTAAGACGAAAGACGGTTGGTTTAAGCTTATTTGAGGTAGGCGAGTATAGTGTCTTAAATTGAATTTGCTGTTGACACATACATTTCATAACAACAGCGTAATAACGTTTCTTCTACCTCTAATATTGGCTCAGGAAAATTTACAAAAATATAATGCAACGCTTATACAATAATAGACAGAAGAGCCACAAATTCTCAAAGTAAATATAAAATAGCAAGGCAGCACCAAAAATTAGAAAATAAAAAGTTGTCTATATCAATAAGTGACATACAAAAAGAAAAAAGTATATATGCTAAAATAAACATTTTGTTGAGCTGTCAATACTAATGTAATATTCCTTATTTTCCAAGAATAATGTGCTTTTCTCGAAACTCTTCCTGGGCTATCCCAAGCGTACGAAAATTTAAAAGCGTCGTATCTACAATCCGTCATAATTGTGATTTAAGAACGTTCCCTGACTAAACAAATACTATTACTATTAATAATAATAATAATACGACCTTTGGACCGTGTCTAAACTACAGTCATCTATACGGAAAGATAATAAAAAAGCAGAGAAAAAGGTTAAAATACAGAAGTACAAATGAAAGATACAATAGCAAAAAAATTAGCTAAATGAGCGACGAAATCTCTGAAAAAAATGCGTGGTTACCGCCAATTTTCTTTTCGGAGTCCGATACCTCTTGCTTAGATCTTCTTTCCCCACAAATCCACAAATCGTGCAAAGATACCTTCGTATTAGCAGGTACCATTCTTCAGTAAGAAACTGGAGTTTCTCGAGCAATCCCAAGATACACAGTATTGAACGTATGCGCAGTAACAAATAGATGCACTGTCCTTGAAGTAACCAAATCGTTTGCTTGCGTGGTGAGTTAAAAAAAACCAAAGTCAAGAAATAATCTATAATCACGAGCAGCTATCGCTCGTTGTCATGCTATTATCCGACGAAACACACAGTTCCTCAGTTCCTCGTGCTATCATACGATCAGCCTTTTCCAATAACAATGGAAATCACGCTGAGATACTAGATCTATCCGATTGATTTGCGACTCCCATCAGTCCAATGAAAGAATCTCGAAGACTCCGAAAGTTGTCACGTCAATTTTTTTCAGCGTTATCAGAGCAAAGGTTATGGTTAAGAATCTTTTATACAAAAATATTACATCACGCCACATAAACAGCACGAGAGAGACTGACAGTTAAGACGAAAGAAGCTCGGTTTAAGCTTACTTGAGGTAGGCAAGTATGGTGTCTTAAAATAGCTGTTGACACATAGCCGAATTAACGAGTCACCCCTGAAACTGCCATATATTTAAGTGAATAACCTTGGAAATTAAATTTTTGTAAGAACTGGAATAACTTTAATTCAAATTTTTGTTATTTTGGAACAAGGACGGCACCCATCTCACAGAGGATGCAAATGATTTGTATTTTACCTTTTTTTGATAGCGACACATTAATGTTAATTTTGTCACTAATTTTTTTCCTCAGGAAAATTGGCTTGTTGTGATCTTCAGTTTGACCTAATGCAACGCTTATATTTGGCTTACAGAGAGGAAAATCCCCAAATCCCCAAATATATATATAAGAAATTCCGAAGCCAATGGACGAAAATTAAAAAACAAAAAAAGAAAAGCGACATCAATTAGGAACACCCAAAGGGAAAACATACGAAAATCAATATTCTATTGAGCTGGGTTTACTGACCATTATAGCATATCATTTGCATTTTCAAGTATAGTGGGAATTTTTAAGACTATTCGTGAAGAAATCCCCGGACTATTTATCGATCCTCCTGCAAGAACATACGAACTAACTTTGACCAGATTGTGAACTCTATGAGATAACTCCACCTGATCTGTGGAGCTCTATTAAAAAAAATTCAAAAAATTTACCTCTGTGGTAATTTTAACAGCACGAAATGATTATCTAGGCGAAAACAATTGGAATGATATTTTTAAGGGTGTAGTCTATATGTATAGTTTCTGTTTTGCTTTTTTTTTGGTGTTATGAATAGAAGGGTGTTGGGTTTTTTTATGTGCGAATAGAAACTAAATAAAGTACAATTTTATGTTAACAAATAAAAATATGCCCTCATATGATTGATTGACAGTAACTATTGGAAACTATGCTTACACACAAAAATGTCTTCCTGTTTTCTTCCTTTTCTTTTTTAACTGAAATCCCGAGGAAGTGGGCGCGGTGTCGTTAAATCCTCGGAGAGCTATCCGATGAAGTCCGACTCTATTTGTCCAATGAAAAGAATCTCGAAGACACCAAAAGTTGTGATGTCATGTTAGCATTAGTAAAAGGAAGTTTAGCGGCTTTCTTTCCATTACTGAAAAACACCAAAGCGCGGGACTTACTGACCGTAGCCCTAAAGAAACTCGGCTTAATCTTAGAGTTAAGGTAAGCGAGGCCCTATTCTCTCATCATATTATAACTTAAAGTGACGTCTCTTTTCGTCGGGTGTCACAATGTAACTAAAATGGGCTAACTTGCTGCTGGTTTTAAAGAAGTCGTATATGTGCGATTTTAAATCATGAGAAGGATAATTTCTTATCATAGCCGAATTCTATTTCAAAATCTTAAGTTTAAAATAATGCAACGCTTATATTTGGTAAACAAAGAGAAGTGCCTCAAATCCTCAAAGAAAGAAAAAATAGAGAGCCAACAACAAAAAAATAGAAACGAAAAACATTGTCTGCAGAAATTAAGGAAACCGAAAAGAAAAACATGTATATGCTAAAATTAACATTTTATTGAGCTGCGCATACTAATATGCACTCTTGCATTTCCAAATACACTGTGCAGTATTTAGGACTCTTCTTGCTTGCCTAGCTGCGGGTTTAACAAAACTCGCATTTGTGCCATTTTAAATCATGAGTAGGATAATGTCTTACTATTTAATAATGACAACGAAATAACGTTACGTATACCACAGATGTTTCTCAGAAAAACCTTCGGTTTTAAACAATGCAACGTTTATGTTTGGTAAACAGAGAGAAGAGCCCCAAACAAAGAAGAAAATTAAATAGCAGGCCCACTCTAAAAATTAGAGACGCCCAATAGAAAAAACTATATATGCTAAAATTAACATTTTTTTGAGCTGCGAATACGAATGTGTTCTTTTGCATTCCCGAGTGTAATGTGCAGTTTTCAAAACTCTTCCTGGGCTATCCCAGGCGTACGAAAATATTAAAAGGTTGTATCAACGATTCTTCAAAATTACGATTTAAGAACTTCCCCTAAATTAAAAATGTGAGCTTTCGACCGTATCTGAACTGCAGTCATCTACAGCGTAATTATGATTGAAAAATGCAGAGAACAAAAGTTAAAATACAGAAGTACAAATGATTAATGAAATAGTACAAAAATTAAGTTAATGTGTTACGAATTGATGTTAAGAAAAACACTGCAGTTCGTGTTGAAAAGTGTTGCACACCAACGCGTCAACAGTTAGAAAACACACCGAAACGAATCCAGCATTCGGTACACGTAACTTTTATTCAAAGGCAGAGAGAGAGTGAACAATGCGCATTCGCTTATGTAACGTGGCAGAACATTCTAGAATCACAATCTGCCAAAAACTGGTTTAACCGGTAAATTTCCCGCCTTACGAACATCACAGTTGGCTCAAAATAGCTTCTGGAAACTTCTGGAAACCTATACAGTTTATGAATCCGTAAATAGTCTCTAAACAGTCTTTAAATCCAATGAGGACATTTTGCTAAGAGTGCACATGTATTTCCAACAGTTCGGGTAGTAGAAAGATTGTTGAATTTAATTTTTGCTCAGAGAAGGTTCTCAAATTGTCATTTTGCAGAACTGTTTAGCGACCCTCTTACAAAACCAACAGCTACACTGAACTCTCCCAAATCGTGGTACTTGTGGCATTCGCCCAAAGTACTCTTTATTATCCTGCAGATAACTTATGGAACTCTATCCCGAACACTTTTAAAACATGCTGCCTCTTCGGAATCTTCTAAGGCCACTCAAATGTTTTTTAAAGGAAATTTTTGGAACAAATGAATTAATGATTTGATAAGGATTTAGTTCTATGATATATACTACTTGTCTTTTTTCTGATGTCGTTGAGCGCACTCAGGCTTTTCAATGAGCAAGTAAAAACTGAATATTCTGGAAGATGTTAACAAAAAGATTATGCTCAAATTGGATAAAAATCTTCATAACTATTGGAAACCATGCTAACATACAAAAACGACTTCCTGTTACACCAAGAAAGTGTGAATGCGCGGTGTCGGCAAATTGTCGGAGAGCTATCCTATTAATTTCCGACTCCAATGTCCAATAAGAAGGATCCCAAAGACACCAGAAGTTGTCGTGTCACAAATAATAATAATAATAATAATAATAATAATAATAATAATAATAATAATAATAATAATAATAATAATAATGATGATTTAAAATGCAAAAAAAAAGTTAAAATAGAGAAGAACAACAGAATAATACTATAGCACAAAAATTAGGTAAACTAGTTCAATTTCGCAAGGCTCTAAACATGGTCTCAACATCTTCTAACCTTGAGCGTGGCACGGGTTGGCCGCTCGCGGAAATGATACTCCACGCGAGGGCATAACAATTTCTGTGGTTCTCATTGGTCGATTAGGTCGTGCAAAACTCGTCACCTATATGTAGCTGGAATTCCGACGCTTCAATATCGATCGGGTGTGATATTCGTCTGGTTCAATCACAATGGAATTCTTACTGGTAAACACCGCCGGAAGAAACTGAAGAACAAGTGAGCGAGGTTTTGTTTTACAACGCGTGCTATTTCCTGTAGAAGATTGTGGCTCTAGAAAAAAGAAGAAGAGGGGAATTAGACCCAGCGCGGGGAGCAAGGGTAAAAAGCGCAGGAGAGGGCTCCTACCTTCCCCTTTCTAGCGCCTACTACACAAGCTAATGATTTTGTAAATAATTTAATCGAGTTATTTAAAGACCCTCAAACGAATGTAAATATATGAAACATATATTTTGAACTGCGGATGAAAGCTAAAATAGAAGAAAGATCCTCGCAGTTAGTACACAACTTAAGCGGTTGCGAAAAGAAAGCCTGAAAAAAAAAAGCCTGAATTTTTTTCAGGCCTTTTTTTCGCAACTGCTTAAGTTGTGTGCTAACTGCGAGGATCTTTCTTCTATTTGATTAAAGACCCTCATTAACATTTTTCTGTTTTCTTTCACAAGGCATTCCATTTACCATGAAGACTGTTACAATTGTGATTATTGTTCTGATGATGACTGCGGCTTCCCACGCCGGTGGTTGTAAAAGTAAGTGATAACTTAATATCCTGACATATCTTATTTGCTCCATGACCGGGACGATCTCTCTACTTGCGCTAACAGCTTAATTTTAAATTTCATGGGATTTTCTTGAGTTCCTGAAAGACTACAACCAAAGACAACAGGGCTTGGACAAACTCGCATTTACGATGTTTTCCTACGCACACGATAGAAACAAGGTACGCTCAAAGGATGCGTCTGTTCCCTGAACCCCACCCCCTTACAATGTTGAGCGTGTGCAATGCAAAGATTATGACTTGTGGATTTCAACATTGTCTCGGGGGAGCGGGGGGTAGGGGAGTGTACTTAGTAAGGAAGCCTGTCCTCTTTATAAAATTCGAATGTTAGAAATCAAGTTGTTTTGGCTTTCTTATTTTAGAACTTCACCAAAAAAATGCTGCCCTGGCCAAAGAGCTTGAAACTCTGCGCAATCAGGTGAAAGGTAGATATGCCGTTTGTCTTATCATGAATTATATACAAGAGTTAATGTCTTCAGTTTGTTCTTCATATAACCGGGGCCAGATTCACTAATAATAATAATAATAATAATAATAATAATAATAATAATAATAATAATAATATATAATATACATGGAAGCATACAGACATGGCAGTATACAACAAACAGACTAATAATTGGACACTACTTGAAAGCACTGCACATGTCTGCCAAGTTGGCACAATTGCGGACAAAACAGCTAAGAAACAGGAAAAATACACAGAACTACGTGCAGGCATCAAATAACAAATCAATATTGATCAAATCACCATGATAAGTCAAGGAAGGACTAAGTTCAATAACGAACACTGACAAAGAGCTGTCCTTTCCTATTGAACGCTATCAGAAATGGATTATCTGCCAGTACGCAAACATAGTTAAGAAGTTCTATGAATACATATAAACTGTTTGCATGTAATGAAAATGATTGAGTGGAACATAACTAGCCCGCAAGTTGTGTAAATAATTCATGAAAACAAAAATGAAATCTTCAATAATAATAATAATAATAATAATAATAATAATAATAATAATAATAATAATAATAATAATAATAATATTAATAAATCACTTTATTTAAGTGTCAATGTATTTAGAGAAAAGCACTAATAAGGGGCACTTTCCAAATCAAACTGGAATTTAAGAGTGTTAGTTTTTGAAGAGAGAGGAAAACCGTAGTACCTAGACAAAAAACTGTCGGAGAGGACCAACAACGAAACAGGAGGAGAACCAGCAACGAACTCTACCCACATATGACGCCGAGTCCGGGAATCGAACCCGAGCCATCTTATTGTTTCTTAATTAACGGTAGTCCAATACATTGATTCTTAACGATGCAGAGTCTGCTGTAATTTTATTGTCAAGAAAAAATAATAAGGATACATCTTAAAGGACCCTAGTCAGCCTTCGCAATTTTCGATGTCATCAAAATTATTGATATTGCATGGTGAACCAAAATATGTTTCATTGTCTTTAGTAGTTTCACAGTGATTTTGTTCATTTCAACATGCTCTGAATAAAATATAATTGCCAAACTCTCAAACAAAGGCGTCGCTGACTAGGGCCATTTAAGTAAGAAGGGCTTCGTTGATCAGTCCCATGGAAACTAAGTTGTACATGTTGATTTTATTTTCCTTTTTTATCCTCTAGAACTCCAGTCGAAGATTGCTTCGTTGACCACATCGCCAAGTCAAGAGAAAGGTATTTAACATTTTGATGAGTGCAATGATATTGTTCAGATACGATGCGTTCTTATTTTGTTTGTTCCTTAAAAATTGGGTACTGAAGGGCAAAACGTACGTAAAAAGGCAGAAAGGCGGTAGCATAGACCCTATGCAAGACTGGTCGACATTTTTAAATTATTTTGTCTGAATTCAAATAAATTAGCCTCACTAGCCTCGTTCAAGTGAAATATTCTTTTGATTTTTAGCCATATTAGTGTTCCTTTATTGGTTCTGATTACTTTTCGTTCAATTTCGGCGCTTTCCAGAAGATTTGGGGAAATCCAGAAATCCAAGATGATAGATCCAAGATGGCCTCCATTTTACAATCGTGATGTCATTACCACGTCATATGACGTCATCGCTTCTCGTTGCAGGCCCGAAGGAAACATATTTGAGCCATCCAAAGTCTCATTGTCATAGAAGGAGGAAAATTCAGGTATCCCACAATGCCTCGCTTCCAACTATATAAATTCAACTCGATGTTGATACGCGATCTCGCATTTACGATGGGGCTTCTCGGAGTGAACGCTGACCTGCCCTCTCCGTCGCCATTGCTTTACGTGAATTGCTTAGATTTAGACAGTCAGAGTTATGTCAATTCGTCAAACTTAGCCTGTTGTCGGTTTCTAATGGTCATGGGGCACGTTAGTTTTCCAAAAGACTTACGAGAGCGGCTTCTTTGCTTGTTTGTGCGATCAGAAACATTGAACGGCCGCTTGCCACTCGACTCTTCTTCGACTTCTTCCATGCATTTACCGTTTGCTTGAATATCGACTTAAAAGGAAGCATTTATGTCACCACTTGATGTCCTCACACGAATAGAACCGAACAGAATCGTGCTTAAAGTACTGTTCATTTCGACCGGGAAAACGAGTGATCGTTCAAAAGCAGTTACTATAAAAGCATTATGCAGTTGTTTACATGTTTGGCGCCAATTTAGGCAAACTTCAACGAACACAAATTCCTTCAAAACATGGGGACTTAAGGGGACCTTGAATAAAATTCAAAGGAGATACTATTCGAGCAACAACAGGCAAGATTTCACGCTAATGTACCCAGGATTGAACTCGCAAGGGTCAAATTTGGGTCAAGCATTTGAGAGCCGCGAACGAACAAAGCGAGTCGATCATGCATACCACTCCAAACAATTGCATGTTTTTCTTTATTCTTAGGCATATTAGCTGCGAAATTGTAATGCAAGCTTGAACTTAATTGCCAAAGCAATACACAAAACGATTTAACTTACATTCTCAGATCCTGAATAAGGAAAAATAGCCACTTGAATCGGACTGCGCGCTCGCCTTCACATCGATACTTGACACCTTCTAGTCGATAATTATTCGCGGAGACTCATGGGATACCTGATTTCTCCTCCTTTATTGTTCAATTCAATTCAATTCAATTCAATTCAATTCAATTCAATTTATTTGCCATTAACAAAAAAATACAACATAAATACATTATAGCCGACACACAATATTCTTACTATTACAATATTCATACTTGACTATTATCATATTAATAAAACGTTTATATATATGTGCTTGCGAAATTATGGAAGGGGGACGGCGGAATCCGCGAAACCTTATGTTTTTTACCACTTTGCACTTGTAGCCTGTACAGCGGTAGGAGTAGCAAGCAAGGACAAAATACCTGACGAGAAAATGACCACGAGCGAAGATTCCTATTCAGATGCTCACGATGGTCGGCTTAATGGAGAATCGGCATGGTGTGTGCCGATTGCGTCAAACGACTACACACTTGACTTTCTTCAAATCGACATGGGAGCAGTGCATACAGTCTGCGCGGTGGCAACCCAGGGGACCGGCCCAGGAGGCTCATATGTTACGAGCTACAAGGTGTCCTTTAAAACCGATGATGAATTATTTTTCAACGACTACAAAGACAAAAATTCATACGTGGCCAAGGTATAAAATAACTTTTAGCTCTGTCTAAGGTCCTCTTCGTTATTAACACATCCGAACGTATGTACGAAATTTCGGTCTCGCACTAGGGTTACCCTTGAAGGTAAGTACCTTCGCATGTATTTCATAATTGCAATTACTATTTGAACACTGATCTCTCCACTTTTGAAAAATCCAAAGGGTTGCCAATAATGTCAGGGGTGCCCTTCATTCCATCACGAATTCAGCTAAACACATAATTTCAAAATAAGCATCGTAACAAAAAAAAAGGATAAAATTTATCGACAAATGACTTTGTTGACATGCGTTTAAATGGCCATATAAGGTAAAGAATCATTATGGTGTTAAGGCCTTGTTTTCACTAGCAACACGAGCACAAGCACAGGAAAAGGGGAAAAATTTTGATCTTTGAGCTTGTGCTTAAGCTTGTGCTTAGCTTGCGTCGAGTCCGTTTTCACGGTGAAATAGGCACTCTTATGCTTGCCCCTGTGCTTGCGTCCGTAGTGAAAACCAGGCTTAAAGGCTTTTACAAAGACTTGGTAATTCACAAGGTAGATTCAAAATTTTAGATTACTGCACAAGAGAGAATTTTAATCTTCAGCAGGCGCGCATTTAATATGACACATCTTCCCGAGGGGAGAGGGTATGAATTACATTTGGCACGACGCCAGCGGTCAGGCAGGGCCGGGGGGCAGGGCACCAAACTTTGGCTTAGTTTTTTTGGATTACAAACTCGCCAAAATCCATCTATACTTTCTTTAGGGACATTTACGCTTGTTATTCAGACTGCATTGACGAGTTTTGACTCGTCGACGCAGTCTGACTGATAACCAGCAGTAATTAACAACGGCAGATGAGTCTGTGTGTGAGCGCATGAGCGTGTATTTAGTGAGTGAGTGTGCGATCCAGTGATTGAATAAGAAGCCGAGTGACTGAATGACTAACAGATCGAGTGAGTGCCTCACTGGTAAACTGTCTTTTTGACTTGCCGACTCATTGACAGACAGACTGACTGACTGACCGACTGACTGACTGACTGACTGACTGACTGACTGACAATGACTGACTGACGACCCAGACACAGCGAATAATTGCGACTCTTTTACATGGTGTAACGCCCCGTTTTATGTGCTTTAAACCGCCGCACGCAAGTGTCATTTATTATTTCAAACACAAGGAAGCGTGTTTCATCTGATTTCCAACCAAAAAGAGGGGTATTTTTTAACCAGCTTCGAAGTGTTTGGGAATCGGATATAACAGTTTTTCGAGTGTATGATAATAATTCTTGGAGAAATCTAAAACAAAACTTCAACATATTGACATCATGATAATTAAGATCACATTTACAAACTTCCTCCACGGTAGTGATTGCTTTTGTGAATTATTGCTGATTTGAGAAGCGCAAAGAACAATCCTGTCCATAAAGGAAGTCTCAAGCATTACAAATGATTCATTTCTTCTCCTTAAATGTAATGTTTCAGGAATTTCGCGGAAACGAAGATGGTGATACCATTGTACAGAATACATTGGCTGATCCAGTGGAAGCGAGATATGGAATTTTTAACACTGTAATCAGTTTTTTATTTATTATCAAGGATTCATCTGTAATTTTTTAAAGTATCATAAAACATTTGTAAATAATTGCGCAATTCAGCCTTTGGCTGCGATGCAGTTTTAATAAACTATCTATCTATCTATCTATCTATCTATGTTCGTTTCTACCCTGTCACCATTTACGGCTCCCCTTGTATGAGAGTTGAGATATTTGTGCAGTAGTAGAAACTCAAAGAAGGAGCACAAGGAGAGGGCAAAGGGACCGTGATTGTAAGGGTTTATTCCATTAAAAAGGGTATTAAAAAGAACAATATTTACCAAAACGTATTCCTGCTTAACAAGGATAAGGTTTAAGGAAATGATTTGAAATTGTAACGAAACTAAGCTGAATAAATTAAAGATTGAAGTTGCCTTCACCTACTCAGTGTGTGATCTGTATTCTATCCGAGTATGTTTTAATGGCTTTTAATTAAGAGCGCTGACTCGTAACTTCAAAGTTTACCGCGGAGGGTCAAATATTTTCATTTTTTACGGACTTTGAAAAGCTCTCGCGTCGCCCTTAATCATTTGCCCAAATTTTCACAGGAATCTATAGTCCATCCTTCTTACATTCAACTGCCAGAAGCTTAATCGATTTGAAGGTTTCGCACACGACGAAAATTAATTTTATTTACGAAGGACTTTTACTGTAGTGAATTATATGCCTTCGAAATTAAATTATTTCGTATACACAGAACAACGTAATATTTCCCAAAACCATTCCAACAGATATTTAGAGATTGTAAAAAAAGATTTGAGTGTTTTAAAGGAGTAGAATGATTTTTTTTAGCACGCTAGGCACCCTAACCCGTGTTATAATTTAGTGCCTCAAATGACAATTTTAACGAATTTTCGTCATTTGGATTTTTCTTTGAAATAAAGGATATTTCAAAAACCATACAGTGATTTTAGTTGTATCCTAGCCTATCTAACATTAAAATATGAAAGAAATCTAATTTTCCACCCTTGCCGCGATATGTTTGATTTTTACGGACAGGTGCTCTTAAGTCGATGGAAATTATATAGCAATTGCATTTGAGAGCCTGAGGCCAGGTTAAGCTCAAGTAATGTAGATTGAAACACATTATTGTCTACTACATTAATTGTAAACGTAAATTATACAAGTCAATTTCAATTTATTAATTATTCATATTCTCTTTAGCCAATCATCGCGCCGCATTCTGATCAGGTGGATGAGTTTAGGGCCTGTTTACATGGAGGGTGTGTGACCTGTGGGCCACCCGCCTAACCAAACTAGCCTGGATGGACCAACTTTTCATATATTTCTTTGTAAAACACACTGAACTGTTTGTATGCTAGAACGGGTCACCCCGTCTGACGAGAGTTTTCTTTTTTGCATTTAAATGACGAAGCTAGGGCCACCCGGCTATATCTGTTCATTAGGATGTTAATTCTATGGTCAAACGCTTTTTCTCGGAGTTTCACTGAAGGTTTTAATTCTGATAACAGTTGGTAAAAAATATTATTTTGTCGCGAGCTTGACGACAGCACTCCAGAAACAATATAGAACGTTGTCTGGCAAAATTGCTATGAATTTAGAGAGTAAAAAAAAATCGTTTTGAGGTCACACGTCTTTAACTATTGAGGAAAAAGTGCGATTTTAAAGCATTTATTTACTGCTAGCTCAATTTTCCTACCTCGAGGCACGCTTTGATAGCTGAAATAGCCAGGGGGAGACGGACAAGGATAACGTTTCAGATGTAAAGGCGGGCGGCTGCGTTTTATTTCGGGGATTAGAAGTTCTGTATTAGCCTCCACAGTCAAGGAGAAGAACTGAAACTATCTACGCAGGACTCAAAAAGATAAAGCGTCGTCGTCTTTTGCAAATGGTAGTTTGCTGCCGGCTCTAAACTTTGAGAAGTATACATTTGCTTATCAGGATTCATGCAGTTTCTGTCATTCAAAATTAAGAGTCAGGGTCAATATCGCTTTCCAATGGTGGTCTGCGGCTGACTTGAGCCACATCTTTGCCTTATATTTTCACTCAAGCTGCTAATGCTCAATAAACAGGTGAAACGCGTTTCAGCAGTAGAAGTAGAGACCTCAGTTAATTTTTAATCTGTGTCGTTATATATTAAACGGGGCCCAATTATCGCCAACCCAACGGGGACCTTGAATCGAGACCAGTACGATCCATGAATGGATGACGATACCAAAGTGTTCTATGATTGAAAAGCATATGGTTTCCATTTTAACGTGAGCATCAAATTTAATAAACTGTGACGTGTCACTGGGGTTATTTCACTTTTAGGAAATGTTTCGCGGTTTTTGTTTGTTTGTTTGTTTGTTTGTTTATTTGAATAATTTTCACCAAAGTAAATCAAAATTTTAGCATGATGCACTTTAACAAAAAACATGAAGGGCCGGATTTTGAAAGCAGATATATACCGAGAACGCTGTTTTAAGAATGAACATTTATAAAAAAAATTATGAAGGAAAACAATATAACGTAACAGCTTTCCTCGGCTCGCCAGAATGGTAAACAATAAGTTTCAAGCACACTGCAAGCAGGGAGATGTTATTGTGCTTACATGTGTAAACAAGATCTGAAGGATGGGGGAGCCCTGATAAAAAATCTTGCATAAGGATAATACTTTACAGTTAAAGAAGGTGAGAATATTATTTGTGACAAGAAATTGTGAACAAAATTTAATGACTGATAGTGAGAAACAAAATAGAATTAATTTAAGATAATGGATTTCTTGTACAAAGTTTGCAGTTTTAAAATTGGAATATTGACCATGGTATATACACTGCGGTTCAGTACTTTTGTTGGTTTAATGAACGTTAATTATCTTTTTCGTTTACATAATAGTTTCATGCTGTGCCAAATATTGCATGAAATATTGCCAGATTAGGAGACAGAATTCGGGTACGCAGGAAAAATAATCTTTAAGCTAACAAAAACATATGCTGTTTGATGCCTGGAGAAAAAAGGTAAATGATGCATGATCTCTTGTTAATTATTCGGCCAATGACTTCCTCAAATATACGACCAAAAAAGAAAACTAGCTGTTGTAGCAAATGTTAAAGGAACTCAGTAAGACACTATGGTGACCATATTGGGCTTATGATGTTTTCGATTGTGAAATTTAAAAAAAAAAAAAAAAAAAAAGTACAGTTGAAACTTTATATGGAGGATACTGTGGCAAACGCGATAATTGCCATTTATCCACAGAGAATAATTTACATCCCTGGCAGAAATATTAACGGATAAATTATAAAGAACGGACTTCCGCTAGATATTTTGCAGTCTTATAACTGGAGTAAAGTTGATAGTCAATTAATTACGTTTGCCGTAAAGGCAGTGTCGCGTACATAAGATTATGCCACAATACTAATTTAATAAGTTCAAGTGTCGCTATAGATGTGAAAAAGTTGAAAAACGGTTAGATTACTGAAATTTGTTATAAAAAAAAAAAGCAAAAAAAAAAAAACAAAGCTCCTCTTTTAACAAAGAGAGGGTACAGAAGTACTGCTCTACTCGTTAATAATTGATCAGTAACGTGACTAAGCTATTTGTGGAAACATTTCTTTGCAGATAACTAGCGTCTCCTCGACTAACACAAAACTCTCCGCAACGTTACATTTTTAACGAAAGAAAGCAAAGAATTGGTAAGAGAACTTTCCCTCTTTCCTTATGGTAAGTTTTATCACATTTTTGAGGGTAGTTCTTGTAGATTTTAAGCCTGTCGTAGTCCTACTTATTTCAGCCGAAGGAATTAATTTTAGTTTCTTTCTTCTATATCCACATTAAGGAAAGACAACTTTTGTAAAGGCGCCAGGATAACTTTCGGTGATCGTCTTCATTTCAATTTTCCATTTTCTTTATTTTGCCATGCTTTACAAAACAGAAATAAGAAACAACAATTTACACGCACGAGAAAGGAACAAGAAATGGCGAGGAGACTAAAAAGAAACCACAACCCTGATAAAAAAAGGTCTCTAAGCATTCACGATTGCACGTTCTACCACAAATGTGGGCCAGTTAACAGTTTAGGGCATGTTTACCAATGACGTAGGATAACACTAATGCTTTGTCCCTCACCAGACGCATTATCCGTCTGGATAAACTTGGGCAAACATTTGTTGTTCGTCTGGCTATTCGTCTGTAGTATAAAGATGGGCACAAGACGCATTGTCCGTCTGGACGAACTATTTTCCGTTGAACAACGTCTGGACGACTATTGGAAGATCGTTCGTACAGACGCATAATGCGTCTTGTACCCGCCTTTATATTACAGACGAATAGCCAGACGAATAACAAATCTTTGCCCAAGTTCGTCCAGATGAATAATGCGTCCTCTAGTATAAAAACGGCCATTTTTCCCAATTTGACTAAGGAGAGCTTTTGCAAATTCAGCTGAAATATTAATTTTGGCGAGTGAATGGAAAATGTTTGCATGCCGACATAACATGTACTTATTAGTAATCGACAAAAATCGTTTGTCTAATAAACAGTTCTCTTTGTCATCCTTTTTTGGAGAAAACGCTAGTGTCTCATAATTATAAAATAGGTTTCAGTGAAGCACAAAAAATTCTGTCTATTCGCAAAATAAAATTCTCGCAAAAAATTCATTTCATACGGTATCTATTTAACAATTATTCCACGAGAGCGCAATTGTTGGCTATCCCACCCTGAGAGTGGAATAATTGTTTTTATTAAAAGAAGCCAAGAAATATTGCTAGATCATCAGTTTCCTGTGACAATTTTTGAAAATATTTTGCAAAAGCGTTAAATTTGGACTGCGTCTTTCAATCTCACAACCGAAAATTGTTCCAATGGCCTAAGATAAAATGAATTATAGCTGGCTCACATCTCGTTGTCCTAAAAACGTTTAGAATTCTTCAAAAATGATTCAAAATTTAGAGGTTAATTTAAAGCAATCTGGATAGAGGGCTAAAATGTAGAGGAGCAGGTTAATAATGGAACACCATGGCTATGTTGTGGTTCAATTTTGTCCTCAGTTTAAATTTTGTTTTCCATTTTTTCAAACTCATCAGATTTTCATAAATTGCCATATCTAAGAACTGGAATAGGAAGAAAAAATTTACACCAAAGAATAATTTGAATCACAAGAGCTATATGCCCAACAGACGGGACGGTGTGGTATTTGAAAAGAATAATTACACTGCAGACAAAACTTTTCACGGAAAAAGGGCTGTATAATTACAAATTGCCGGAAAGTAATTCCACATTGAGAAAAAAAATGTCTTCGTATGGAGGTGGCAAATATTTCATACTCATAGTAGTTTTAATTGCCAGCACACGACTGGCAGATTGTAATCTTGTTCTTTCCTGGGTTTGTTTGTTTATTTTTGCCTATATTTACATTGATAAGATGCGACGTTTTCTTAAAAAGGGCTTCAGTAAATATAAAATTACCATAGTATCACAGCGTTTTGAAGGAGAAACGGCGAGTTTAGCGAAACTGGTAGTTTTTGTTAAAAATTCTCAAGGGTTGCCACGCAATTGAAAGAACGTAAACGTGCATATCTCCCAGCTGTGTCCAGTTTGCGGGTGTTGTAGTTGGACTGAAAAAATTAACAGAGATATGACACCGCCAAAAGCCTTCACAAAAATTTGAACTTCACCCTTAGTCCATAACTTTGGGACAGTTAATTGGCACATTCTGGCTTGCTTTCGCGTTCACCTCCAAACAAAGAAAGAAAATATATTATTAAAAGCGGTTGATTGTCAAACTTCCTAAGGAAAATTGACTACAGGTGTAGTATTGAAAGAAATGCGATGTTATGTTTTTAGCCTGGTGGTCAAAAGATAGAGGCATACTCGGATAAAAGAAAGTTTGAGTTCTCCCGACAGGGGTCAAAACTATGCTCTGTGTATTGAAATTTTCTTGTGTATTTAGGTAACCGCTTGCATGTCAGAGGTAGCTGAGAATACAACCGGTATTAAGTGCAAATGAATAATATTTTACGCACTGTCTTTCAGCAGAACTTTACTAAAATGTGAAACTAAAAAAATGAAAGAAAAAATTATACGGAACAAATTAACTTTTATCTGTAATCAACGGGAGGTCTACTAAACCGAGATTCCCAATTAGTTGAAAGACGTTAACCCAATAATAACGGGAACTAATGATTCCTTTCAACGAAAACGCCAACACCACAATTTAATTTAATTAACAGCCAGACTAACTAGGACAACATTACAACCGAGAAAAGAAGGTAAGATGAACTCAAACGTTTAAAAAATTACACGATGTGATAGTTTGTATGCTAGTTTTACACCAAATGTATAATTAGTTCTTTTGATCGAAAGTTTAAAGAAACTAAGCGCTGTGGTGTCTTTTTCCATCAGTTATTATTAGACAACAAATCTCGACATCTTTCCAAATTTATTTTACCATAGAGAGACAAATATAACCGATGTAGACTTAATAAAAACAAGTCCAACAAAATTTCTTACAAAAATTGAAGAAGATTTTGTATATTTTTCACGAGGAGCCAAACGTCTTTTGATTCAGCGTAGTTCGAGGAAAAGTTTAATTATGTAATCACCAAGAGTAAACAAAGCAACTTATTTTGAAGACGTATCATGGCCACTAGGTTTAATGACCTTGTAGATTTTTTTTATCTTGATCGTACTTTTATACCTAGAATAAATTTCGCATAGTCAGGATAAAATACAGGAGCTTTTCGGACGCATGTTTGAGCATGTCAAGTGCAGTCGATTGAGAATGATTGAAACAACATGACGTACACAAACAGCTTGCAAATTGAAACAAAATAGAAATGTCGATCGCATGCCCAGGTGATAATGGAAATGACAACACAGCAATCTTGACAAGTACAGTAGTGAGGGGCGCACCACGGTTTCCTCTTTTTTTTGCGGGGGAATCTCATTAATACGCGGGGGCATAAATTAACGACGATGACGTCACCGCCTATTGTCCTGATCACTCATTATAGGATGACGTCATATTTTAGTTTAGTCTTACCAACAGGTTATGAACTGGTTTGACAGGTTGATCAATGATGTCATGCTCTATTTTTAACTTATGGCAGTCATGGTCGGTATTACCGGTTTGTCGGTATTACCGGTTTGACAGGTTTTTGAAGTTATTTTTGGATACATGACATCATATAGTATATTACATACATACTTTATTGTATAGCTCCCCTTGGGGGTTTTTTCTGTCATACATGAAAATAAAAATAATAATAACAATAATGAAAACTATTTACATTTGGATGATAATATAGAGAGAAAGAAAAAAATACGATAATAAAAAAACGATGAATTAAAAAATTCTTAAAAAGTCTTTTTTTTAAAAAAAAAACGCTACGTTTTCCCGTGTTTCTGATATGCTTCAATAAATGATTGTAGATTTTTTTTGCTCCACCGAAGGTGAAAGGTGCCCTTTGGCCTTTCGGAAGCCTACACTTGCGCAGTATGAAGTCATTATTTTGCCTGGCGTTTCTTTGGTGAATTTTTGAAGGGTGTTGAAGTCATTCTCGAAGATAACCGGGAGTAAGGTTGTTCATTCATTTGTATACAGTAGTCTATTTTCATTGTCCGTAAGCGTATGAAAAAGCGATTACTGCCAAGCACATTATTCACGAATTGTGAGTTTCAGTAATAATCATACATTTTCAGTGATTCTATTTTGGATGAATTTGATCGAGATTGTGATTTTGTAGGTTATAAAAGGTGGAATCATACATCAGACATCGGACGCGTGTTTCGATTCACGCACCGTTACTTAAGCTATTATGTTAATTAAGTTGAGCTTTGTCGGGGATTAAACAGTAAAAACAGTCTTTTGTTGTCTTTTGTTTACCAGATTGCTCCGAATAAGAATATTATTACGGTTGATCGATTCCTGGCTGCTTAAATTAATTTGCATGTTATGTTTGGCGCGCACTGGAAAAATAAAACACTCTCAGAATTTACTGAAAATTCTTTATTTAAATCGTTCAACAATTCAAGTACAAAGCAAAGTTCTTATGACGGCGTTAATCATCTTTATCCTCTTCATAGCTAGGGGGATAGAATGTCATTTTTGATGTCCTTTCATCCTTGTGTGTGATTGCGCCACAATTTAATTAAAATTCATCCTCTTGAGAAGCCTTATATGGATGATTTCTGTGAGTTCGCCGGGATCTTCTTGAGGGACGATCATCGTCATCCAGGTAGTTTTTAAACCGAATTCGAGGTGGTTTTTTTCTTTTCTGCGTAGGTGAGGGTACTGTGGGAGGGGGTGTTAAGATGGACGAGGGAAGTGACGCTTCCGCGGGCGTCGCTTGTGTTGCGATTGGTTCTTGGGCAGCAGTCGCCTGTATAACCGTGGGAGTTTGGACAGCGGCCGCCTGTACAGTCACTGGTTCTTGATCTGGCATATGATTGCTAGAAATTTGTCTCTGTTCTTCAGAGTAGGGTGGATTTGATTCTTTGAGTCTGGAATTCAACTGTTGTTTAAACGTCAAATACTTGTTTTGCAGCTGCATGTAATGCTTTGCTCTTTTGTCATCTCCAAGGTCTGATCGTGAGAGAAGACCATCCATTGAATCTTGTA
The DNA here is from genome assembly GCF_977016875.1 of Pavona decussata. NCBI lineage: Eukaryota > Metazoa > Cnidaria > Anthozoa > Scleractinia > Agariciidae > Pavona > Pavona decussata. The sequence goes on along the minus strand of NW_028145477.1, from coordinate 1,344,203 downwards.
ATTTCTTCATTACTGGAACTACTGGGGGAGTCATTACGTTCTGTTGTTTGAGGTACTGTAGGAGTTCCTGCGAGATATTGTCCGGTACCGCTACGTTATCAAATCGTTCTTCGCCAGGTAGAACGTTCGTTCGCAATCTACAGTTGTCTTGAGTGGTGGTTTTAAGGTCAACTAGGAGCTAACCAAAGTGCCTCTGTACGGCCTGCTCATAGTGATTAATAAAGAAATCGGTGTGCCTGGGATACATTTGCTTAGCCAGGGTCAGCACTTGAAGTTTATCCCGGGGGTTCTTGAAAAGGACTAAGTAGTGACTGTTTAAGCTGATACTTCGACTGCCTTTTCCTTGATGAAATAAGTTCTGCACAATGTAAATTATGCTTAGGTTGCGATGATGGGATCCTCTTGTAAACAGGTTGACGATTCGCTTGTCTTCACCGGCATCAGCCATCTGATCATCGATCACCATTAAGTTGCGTTGGTGGATGTCAAAACAGGAGTCATGCTCTAGATTGGAAGGAATACCTCTGATAAATTCTATATTTGGCATTATTGCCATCAATTCTAGATAAGCGGGCTGCCACTGCGAATAGCACCAAACAATCCTCTCTGGTGGTAGGTTGATTGCTCTTTGAGCCTGTTGCAACAAAGATTTTACCCAGACAGTCTTTCCCGATCCGGTCATCCCAGCAACCATACAAGTAAATGGATGTACAAATTGAAACCGCTGACACTTTTCTACAGAAAACGGCATAGCTCTGAAAGGAGTGAAACCAGCATTGCGGTGTTTAGACATCACGTGTCTTTGCATACTATCTTTTCTACTAAAGGATTTTTCGCAGAAGGAACAGAACCAACTCATGTCATTTCGGCAAAGACTTGACGTAAATTGAAAAAAACGTCGAATGTGTCACATTTATATAGAATTAACCCCTATTGTTTTCGCCACCACCCCCACCTCCACCACCACATTTCTATTGTTTTCCTCCACCACCGCCACCTCCCCTCCTCCACCACCACGTTTCTATTGTTTTAACTCCACCACCACCACCACCACCACATTTCTATTGTTTTCCCTCCACCACCGCCACCACCACCACCACGTTTCTATTGTTTTCCCTCCACCACCACCACCGCCCCCACCTCCACCACCACGTTTCTATTGTTTTAACTCCACCACCACATTTCTATTGTTTTTCCCTCCAGCACCTCCTCCTTCTCCTCAAGTCTATTACTTCCCCCACATCCTACACAATAAAAGGGGAACTTACTTTCTTAAACTCATTCCATGATCATGTCTCGCGTTGTAAAGAACAACCGGGGTTTCCTTCAGCTCCTTTCTGATTGCTCTTCCAAGCAGCGTCATTTTCTCTTGAGAACAGCTACTCCACAACAGTTGCATGCGTTATTGCAAGTTATTTATAATGTACTTACAGAAAACATACCAATGTCTGAAGAAGTTAGGGCCATATTGCGTTCGCATAAGGATGCTCTTCTAAATCTTGCTCAGCGAAATGTTCCTTACAAGACAAAGAAACGCATCCTTGTGCAAGAGGGCAGTGGGTTTATACAAGAATTACTGACCCCTGCAATTAGTAGCTTGGGGTATCTTATGTTATAAAAGAGACCGTGGATTCTGAAATTTGGTCATTTGTGTCCCTCTTTTAACGAGTGCTGGTCGATATGAAAAGAAAGATGGATTGGGATAAAGAGAAGGAAAGTGAAATGGAGGATTACTCAACCTCTGATGAGGAAAGTGACGAAGAAGAACCCCGGATAAAAGATGTCTTGAACAACCTTTCCAACGCCGTTTCCAGAAAGCACGCTTCTGAACTATTGCATAGTATGGCTGCTTCTAAAAATATCTTGTTCTGGACACCTAGTGGACTGTTACTCCGAAACCAGCGCGCAATACCAGTAACAAACATCTCAGAGCTGGTCGAGTATGTGTTACTCCCTCATAACGAAGATGTCGCCAAACCCCGTGCGCTCAATACTTTCCTAGATGGACTAGCAGAGCTCGGAGTGAATAAGCGACTGATCAAAAATAAAAAACTTCTAAGCGATTTGTTAGAAAAAGAAAGAGGATACCAGGATAAAGAGGACGAATCAGGTAATGAGGCTAATGATGAAAACTTGTCGGACAGCAGTGAAGAAGAGGAAAGCAGTTCTGAAAATAGCCAACCTGAAGAGTCTCATAACAGCGGCCTGGAAAGTGATTGGGAAGAAGAAGAGGCCGAGAATAGTAGCGACTCAGTTGAAAATTCAACGATAGCTCAGGCAAAAGTTCATGATCCGTGCCGACACTGCAACAGTTCACATGGATATGATACCGTAGTCATGAAATGTCCTAAGTGCTTTTGGGAAGATAACTGTAAAGTTTGCCCTATATGTGATCACAAGATTCCTCTTGAACGAAAGCACGCCAAGGAATCTCTCCGTCGATGTTATGATTGTGGAGCGATCACACACAAGGATGAAAGGACATCAAAAATGACATTCTATCCCCCTAGCGATGACGAGGATAAAGATGATTAACGCCGTCATAAGAATTTTGCTTTGTACTTGAATTGTTGAACGATTTAAATAAAGAATTTTCAGTAAATTCTGAGAGTGTTTTATTTTTCCAGTGCGCGCCAAACATAACATGCAAATTAATTTAAGCAGCCAGGAATCGATCAACCGTAATAATATTCTTATTCGGAGCAATCTGGTAAACAAAAGACAACAAAAGACTGTTTTTACTGTTTAATCCCCGACAAAGCTCAACTTAATTAACATAATAGCTTAAGTAACGGTGCGTGAATCGAAACACGCGTCCGATGTCTGATGTATGATTTCACCTTTTATAACCTACAAAATCACAATCTCGATCAAATTCATCCAAAATAGAATCACTGAAAATGTATGATTATTACTGAAACTCACAATTCGTGAGTAATGTGCTTGGCAGTAATCGCTTTTTCATACGCTTACGGACAATGAAAATAGACTACTGTATACAAATGAATGAACAACCTTACTCCTGGTTATCTTCGAGAATGACTTCAACACCCTTCAAAAATTCACCAAAGGAACGCCAGGCAAAATAATGACTTCATACTGCGCAAGTGTAGGCTTCCGAAAGGCCAAAGGGCACCTTTCACCTTCGGTGGAGCAAAAAAAATCTACAATCATTTATTGAAGCATATCAGAAACACGGGAAAACGTAGCGTTTTTTTTTTTTTAAAAAAAAAGACTTTTTAAGAATTTTTTAATTCATCGTTTTTTTTATTATCGTATTTTTTTCTTTCTCTCTATATTATCATCCAAATGTAAATAGTTTTCATTATTGTTATTATTATTTTTATTTTCATGTATGACAGAAAAACCCCCCAAGAGGAGCTATACAATAAAGTATGTATGTAATATACTATATGATGTCATGTATCCAAAAATAACTTCAAAAACCTGTCAAACCGGTAATACCGACAAACCGGTAATACCGACCATGACTGCCATAAGTTAAAAATAGAGCATGACATCATTGATCAACCTGTCAAACCAGTTCATAACCTGTTGGTAAGACTAAACTAAAATATGACGCCATCCTATAATGAGTGATCAAGACAATAGGCGGTGACGTCATCGTCGTTAATTTATGCCCCCGCGTATTAATGAGATTCCCCCGCGAAAAAGAGGAAACCGTGGTGCGCCCCTCACTACTAAGTACAAAGATTAAAAATGTAATTATTTCAGCCAGGTATGACGAGGGATTAAAACGCAAAATGAAAAAAAGTTGAAGCTGGCTTAAAAGGATGTTTCGGTGTTCTTGGTAACATAAATAAAGTACAGAAATTAAGCAATAAAAACAGTTCTTAAGGGACACTTTAAGTTTTTATGATTTTTATAAGCTGTTTATGTTAATGGTTGCATGAACACCTCAAATGGAATGATATTCGTTGTTTCTATAACGGTTGCCACGGAACAATTATTTCAACACTCTCAAGATAGACTTCGTGATGTTATGTTAATAATTTTAAACCAACAGCCTAGTCCATCGTTCCTATGGCTTAAGAATGTTCTTTGATTGTTATTTCATTTGAACTTTACGCTTGCGTTAGCTTTTTTGCAGTTAAGGCAGCCTCCATCTAGTAAAACCTTTCAGAATCCTTGTGATCTTTTTGGAGAAGTATTTAGCACATGAAAAAAGTTTAGCGCATTGGTAACTCTTAAGAATACGGGTAGGATAGGCATATTAGGTGCTTAGGCTTACAGTAAGTTTTAGTTCCATCTAGAAGGGTACAGACAATTGGGTAATTTTGTTGAATATGGAGACTGAAGGCGTAGCTTTCGTCCAGAATACAAGTGCAGAGCATTTTATCTTTCTTTCTCTTGTTTATTTATTTTTTATTTTGTAATCTGATAATAGTTATTAGCCAAGAAGTCATCTACAATTTCTAGCCGAGGATCTGGCTAAATTGACAGTATTTACACGGGCGATTTTTGATGCGATTTTCTTGGCTAATTTTTGGGCGATTATCTAGAGGATATTACACGGCGGCGCGAAGATATGATATGATATGATATAGTGGAAGCTCTCATAAGCGGACACCCTCGGGGTGCGAAAAAGGTGTCCGTAACTGGAGCTGGCCGCTAATACGAGAATGGTTCTCGTAAATGACCACTAAAGGTGTAAAGGATAGATGACCGCTTAGGGGAGCTTGCCCAGCTTACAATATACTTTGGGAATGCAAAAAAAAAAAAAAAAAAAAAAAAAAAAAATAGCCGTATTAAATGATTTTGTTGTTGTTGTTTGTTTTATTGCAAGGAAACGTCTAAATCGCAACCACTAAGAGTGTCCACGGCTGCCGGGAATGTGAAAAACTGAGTTTGTATGGGAGTTCAAACGGAGTTTTGTGAAGGCGGTCGAAAGTAAAGCTGTCCGCTTCCGAGAGTGTCCGTTAAGAGAATTTTTCACTGTATTCGGGAATGATCCCAAAAGAGCCATGTTTGGTCAACGGAAATTTTAATGCAAATTTCTTCGTGGGTTCATACGTCCTCTTCCTCATTGAAATAATTTAAAAGTGGACACAACTTTGCTTAAACGACATCAGAACTACATGGTGAAGTTCTTAAACGTTTGGTGAGCCTGAGATTTCTGCAAAAGCGCGCAAGTACGAAAATAAAAAAAAGAGGAAAAATAATCATCTTCTAACAAACTGAAGATGACATTGCTCATACAAAAAAAGAATCCTGTTACAGTGGTTTCTAGGTCAGGAGCTCAAGTTTTTTCAATATCGCTAATAAAGATTAGACTTTTTTACATTATTTTGACTTCTTTTCAGTTTTCTTACTTTTCTGATTGTCATAATGTTATAATGTGATTACTTATACGTGTGATCTGTTGCAGAGCTTGATACGCACGACATGGTCACAATAAAATTCTTGAACATCATAGCCTCATTTTTGCTGTGTCAAATGTTTTCCAAAGCAATGGCTCAACAATGCAAAGGCAAAGATTCCGTCGCGGGCAAGATGCTTAAAGGATTTACGTTTAAAAAGATGAAGGTGAAGAGTCCGTTGGAGTGTTTTCAAACATGCAACGCTAACGGTAGTTGTTACAGCTTCAATTACGTCATTTTGGAAGACATATGTGAGTTGAACAACAACACCAAAGAAGTCAGACTTGAGGATTTGGAAGTTGACTCACGAAGATATTATTTCCAAGCTAAAAGGCCCCCGGCAGGCAAGTTTTCATGATAGTTCTTTACATATATTCATACACAACTTATCTGCAGTCGGCACCGGTTTGACTCGGCATCTCATACACCATGAGAGGACGCAGTGGAAGTCTACTGTAAGTACGACGTCACGCAGAGATTTAATCTTTGTGGTTCCTTGAGGCGTCTGTAATCTCATTCAATGTGACAGAGAATGAACGGCTCATGTTATCCTCACTTCTTTCTTTGCGATCTGGACAGTGTTTTTGAATATCGTAACTCGATACAAAATTACTGCATTACTCCTCATATAAGAAGATGGCGAGGATAAATTCGAATTAAATAAGTCTGTGGCCTGCCAGTGCTTATGTACGTACCGTCTAATGAGAGGTACCAAGCAATTGTTGATCATACCGATCAAAATATATATATATATATATATATATATATATATATATATATATATATATATATATATACACCTTTAAGTATGTAAAAGGGACGCGTCGGCAAAATACCAAGATTGTATGACGCTTTGCTCGGCCACGTACTTTGTTTTGTAATGAATCAACAAGATCGATTTGCGCGAATTTCGCTGCATTTGTATGGTGAAAAAAATATTAGCCTGAATGTCGTACGATGCGTCCTGTGCACAAAGCTCGGAAACTAATCGCCATCCTTTTTGACCGGGCCTTCATATCTACTAGTTGTATATTCACTTCCGGAACACAACATTCCCAGCTAATGTTTCTATTGTTTTGCGATAAGCCGCTGGCTTTTCAAATTTGGATAATAACTATCACTGTGTGGAAACGCGGACATATACACAAGCTTGAAATGCGATCGCATAATTATATTACGGCACTGTTTAGCGGGAACGAGAAGGAAGCGCGCCCTTCCGAAATTGTGATCGATCATGCCACAAAAGTCGCGTGGAAGTTCATTAGAGAAAAAAAAAAGGAAGATGCGCAAAGCAAGAAATAAAAGGAAGCGATTGCTAAGAGCCACTAATGAAAGCGAAGCCGGACAGATGCGAAGACAAAACCTGAGAGACGTATTCTTCTACTTTGGAATTGGCGCGTGTTAATTATGCGAAATGGTAGGCATTGAAACAAAGGAAATACAAGGGACAGAACCAAGGTAAGTCTCGCTTAGTCAAGAAGACGTAAGTTATCACGGAAGAGCATTTGCCTAGACAACCACAATTTTGAATATTCACGCTTAACATAAACACGACCAACATGATCTTGCATTGTGCATCATCCAGGTTATTGTTCCGGGGGTAGGCGCCATAAAATTCATAGTGTAGCAGAGCGGCCCTTAAAATTTATACTCCTGAACTTACAATGAAATGGAACAATCCATACTCACTTTCAGAACAGGGGGCACGACAAATTCACTTCACCAAATTGTAGATGTATTTTCACACCAGATAAAACCATAATGAGGGGACTATATAGAACACTTTTATCAGTGAGGTCAGTATTTTACAAAAAAGCAATAAAAAACACGCAACTATATAGCTGGTGAAGTAATGAAGGAAGTGACTATGAAGTAAACTCGTAAAAATAATTAAATGCAAAATAAAAAAAAATGAACAGCCAATGTCAAGGTTGATATCGGTGTCATGGTCTCGTGTAACAAAACAAATAACGCTAATACACCAACTCAGCCTTTAATTTTTTATCCATCAGAACGGCGGGTGTCCCACCTGATACGGTCTGATGTAACGTAAAAAACGCTAATACAGCAACTCAGCCTTTAATTTTTTATCCATCAGAACGGTGGGTGACCTACCCGACACGGTCTGATGTAACGTAAAAAAAAGCTAATACAGAAACACTGCCTTTAATTTTAAATGGTATGATGTGGCAATGCAGTCACCAGTGTAGCCAGGCATCGGTCAATTGATATCGATCAGAATGGTGGATACCCCCCCCCCCCTTCCCCCCTTACTTACACGCCCTAAAATAAAATGAAGTAATTTATTTCCACAAGACTGAAGGTTGTTTCTCCTTGTACAGTTTACTATAGCATCGTTAATATGATGGAACAAGACAGAGGTATGCATATACATGTACATGTCGCGCGTGACTTGTAGTGCGTGTTTTCCTCGCGTTTTGCGCTCGCACGCGAAACACACACGAAAAATAACGCTTGTTCTGCGGGGCCAGTCTGGTGTTTCTTCTATGGAGAAGTGCGTGTGCATTTTGCTTTCGTCTAAAAGTTAACTTTTTTTCCGGTGCAAATATCGTACTCAATTTTCGCGTTAGCCTCTTCGAAAAATCGCGAGACAATTAGTGTATCTGGTATCGCAAATTATAAGTGAAGAGAGACAACTAGTCACAACATTAACAGGACCGCTCGCCAAATGCCATGGGATCTGATAATTTTGTCCACATAAGACTCCCTTACCCGGCTCAACTTTTTTCTTACAAATAAGATAATACTTTAAAGTAAATTTAAACTAATAGAGAGCAACTGTTTACTATTTTAGTCCCATGAATATGCATATTCTTCAAGATTCACCATAATCCTCCATGACATAAAAACAGATTACGACACCTTGCAAGTCCCAAAAGAAAAGAAACCGGCTGAGTCTTAATTTGAGGAATGTTAGGAATGCTAGTAGATTCTACTAGCATTCCTTTGCGGAACTTACAGTCGAGCCCGCCTGCGTCCTGTCATGGTAAACAGCTCACCAATTATAAAGCAATTCCTTCACGCTTTAAAGCAATCGTTCTCGTTGTGATAGCTGATGCTTTTCACCAATTTGAGTTTGCTTAGGTTTGATTTACTACGCTCTGCGATTGGCTAATAATACTCGCCCCACACGAGTAATAAGAAACAAGACCAAAATCGATTGTAGCTTGCTTGGATGTATTCTTCCGCGTTTGGCACCAGTTACGTGTATTTGCGTCGAATTTTGATTACTCACTGCGCTATGTACGCCTGTTGTGATTGGGTATAGTAATTGCTTTGATTTTGGTTTTACGACACTCAAGTGAAAATTTCTCTATACTGACTGAGTCGTTTAAAACAGCCACCTCTCAGACGCTAGGTCTTGGCGCCCTTTTGCGTGATTCGTGAATTGGTCCAAAATAAGTGTGAATGCCGGATTAACGAAGACGCTCTGTAGAGCGGCGTGCACTGCGCGCGGCCCATCGAAGGTTCGTGGATCACGAAACCTCCATTTATTGAGTTGTTGGTGGTGTTGTTGTCTAATATCTCAAAATCCAAGGAATCCATCGGGATTTTTCAGCAGCTGCTATCGCTTTGGATAAGGCGATTGATTATCTATTATAACTTAGAAGGGGCTATTTTGTTGTAGTTTGTTCGAGTTCGTTTATTTCGTATTTGGCAATCAAATAACGTTACGTGACACTGCTTTTCACAAAGGTTGCTACGAAGAACCCCAGTGGCTCCTTGAAAGGCTTGCTTGACAAAATCTGCTCGAAGCCAGTCAGTGGAGGAGCAAAGAAGCTTTACGACGGGATCAACTTACGCCGAGATATCGGCACTCCTTTTTTCTGTTCATTTTCCTGTTTTGGAGTAATAATGGAAGTAACATGCAATAGAACCGCCATTAATGCGACACCCTCGCGACAAATAAAAGGGTTTCCTTGGTGGAAATTGTTCTCTGAAAAGAGGTTGGGTTGGTGTTTAACCTACATCATATAATATAAGATTTAAAAACTGTAAAACAACATCTTGAAAACGAAAAACTAGAGGTTAGCCCTATGACGTTTCCCTGACTAAAAAGATACAAGCTATGTTTTGTTACTCGTCATCACTTGCGATTAGAGTATAGTAATCTTATCAATCTCCTGTGGTTTTTGGCCAGGTTACTTACCCAGGAAATCAACGTCTAGTTGTCCCTTTAATGGAGGTTTCAATAGCATTTGGCACATTCAAAAACTGCCCCCACCCCGTTACTAAAGGTGTCCCTTTAATAGATGTTACTGATAAAATGATTGTATGAACGTTATTCTGAGAGGTTGGTGTCCCGTTAATGGGGGTGTGCCCTGATAGAGGTGTTCCAAACTAGAACTTCCATTGTATGTGGAATGCTATCTATTTGAGCTGTGTATGAAAGATCAGGCTAGAAGAACTACACGAGGACTATTCACATGCATTTAAAGTAGTGTTATCTTTACGGTGTCTTAGATATTTTGATTGTTTTATTTCAATACAAATAGGTATCCCTGAATGCACTAATCCTTGTTCGTGTAAAGTGGGTTACACCGGAGATGGTATAACTTGCGAAGGTAGGACGCATCATTAGTAGTTATAATCGCAACTTAAGCTCCAGTGAAAAAGAAGCCTGAAAAAACTGATTAACGTTTGAACGGGACTCGAAGTCATAACCTCTGCTCTAACAACTGCGCTATCAAGCCGATTGAAAACTGGTCATTATTGTAAAGATATGGAAGCGATAAAAGCGTTGTAATGGCCTTTCATTCATTAATTTTGCTTCCGAAATTCGACTTTATCAATTTCACAAAAGTAACTTTCAGTTTCGGTTACGTTTCCCCCTTTTTTTTTTCGTTATGGTATATTTTTGATCAAGTAGAAATATTGAAAAGGAAAATAAGATACCCTTCATTACACTGGAACTAAAAGTGTTTAAGAGAAGATTCCGGCTTCGATACATGTCATTTCCCTATTCTCACAAATACTTTGACTTGCTGGTATGCCTTTTGTAGCTTTATTCGTGATTTTTTTTTAATCCTTTATTTTAATTTCAGACAGCCAATTTTTCTTTTATTCCAAAGCCAGCAAAAATGTTTCTGCGCGGAAGGTTTCATCTTTAAGAAATTTAACACGAAGTGAAATTGTGAAAAAAAAAAAAAAAAAAAAAAAAAAAAAACTAAACAAAACAAACAAACAAACAAACATTACATAACCTTCCTTTATGATGTCAACATAGCCCAGCAACACACGTACATGCAATTTACGTAAACAAATAGATATGTTTTTGTTCTACTTGGAAACGTATTATCCCGTTAAAAGGAGTCTAGATTTAACTACTTGTAAGATATTGATGGCGAGTGCAAATTTCAAATTCATGGTGGGTCTTATTGTTCATAGTTTATGCCTTTCATCAGAAACTCATAATGAGGTTCAAGCATGCAAGGCGCGCTCAAAGCGTGGAAAATTCAATTTTTGTGAAGGACCATTTTTTTTAAAAGTCCGAACACTCGGGCGGAAGCAGCATCACTGACAAGAATGAAGCAATTTTATTACTTTATTGAATTGTTATTCATTTTTAAAATATAGCACACAAGAGATTGAATATCCGCACCGCACGCTTTTTTTTTTTTAAAATAGAGGATTTACATTTTGCAATTGTAACGGTTTTCTGTGTTGTTGTTGTTGTTGTTGTTGTTTTTTTTTGACAAAGTTATTTTGTTTCAGTCGAGTGTATCTGTTTTCTCTTTTCTCTTTTCAGCACCGTTGGTGACAGCTACGGTTTCCTGTAACTCAGCAGGGCCTCGACTGCGGCGTTTAACCAACACAAAGGGAATAATACAGACTTACGATGGCTATTCTTACAAGCATAATATAGATTGTCGATGGAATCTGACTTCAAATACGTTGTTGCAACTCCAATTCGCAACCTTCCAAACCTATACATCAGCGGACTACTTAACCGTGTTCGATGGTGACTCCCTATCCGCTCCTTTGATTGGCAATTTTAGCAGAAATTTTGTCCCTCCTCTCATCACAAGTTCGACTAACAAACTTTACGTGCGATTTAAAACTGATAGCACGGGAAGTAGATACGGATTTAAAGCACATTACAGGGGTAAAGTACACTTTCTCAAACTAGATATACGAAGATAACTAACAAATTATTTCTATGTCCAGTCAAATGGTACTCTCTGAGCTACTGTGGTCTGGAGTTGAAATTGCCGAAATGCAAACAATAATATTGACCCTGAGAAGACGTTTTGCCTACGTGTAGGAAATTACATGTTGTTGTTTGTGTTGTTTTGTTCTTTTGTTTTGTTTTATTTTTTTGTGGCTTTCTTGAGGGGGGAGGGGGGGGGGGGGGTGAGGGGAGAGGGTGCATTCTCTTGACCCCACATTATTGTTGTAGCTCTTCTCGTACAATTCTAAAACTCCGCTTTTCTTTGGGTGCATTTCAAAACACAATTCCTTTTCTAAACCGTTAAACGAATCACCTGCAAAGGAAATCATAGCGATATGTCTTGCCTCGATCTACATGTTTGCTTGCCTTTTTCAAGCTCATATATTACACTGTGTATCCCCATAATTTACAAAACAGCAAGAGAGGTTGAAAGCAGTTAATGTTTGGTCTTTCATTCAAAAAACGGAAACGATACTTCCCTGACTCATGACATTTTACTTCAATTCGTTTCCAGCGGTACTCTTGAAAAATATTTTGTGACTTCGAAGAAGAAGGTCAGAAATTATTCATCAGTCTCTGATGATCAAGTTCATTTTTGCGTCTGTTATTTTCTGTTGTTTTTAATTTCTTTTATTGATTTTCGGATAACTTTATTTATTTCCAGGTATCGCAACAGGCACCATCCGTTTGAGTGGGAATTCGTTATCAGCTGGCAGAGTGGAAATATTTTATGATAATCGGTGGGGCTCAATTTGCGACAACGGCTGGGATATCAACGATGCAAGCGTAGTGTGCAGACAGCTTGGTTTCCCAAGAGCTTCTGGAGCCTTCCGTGGTGCCCATCACGGTCAGGGGTCCGGACCCATTTGGATGGATGGATTGGCCTGTTCAGGAAGCGAGTCTCATCTTTACGACTGCAGACACCGTGGATGGGGATACCATCAGTGCACTCACAGCAGAGATGCCAGTGTTGAGTGCCTTCCGGTCCGTTTAGTTAATGGAGGAGCTTACTATGGCCGGGTTGAGGTTTTCTACAAAGGAATCTGGGGCACAGTGTGTGACGATGCATGGGGTATACGAGAAGGCCACGTTGTGTGTCGCCAGCTTGGCTTTCCCCGCCGCGCTTATACCACTTATTGCTGTGCACGATATGGTAGGGGAGCTGACCCTATCTGGTTGGATAATGGTCTTGATTGTGGAGGGGGAGAGGCTTCACTGCAAGCCTGCAGTCATTCTGGCTGGGGAAACGTTGGCTGTAACCATAGCGAGGATGCAAGTGTGAGTTGTAAGACTTAATTTGTAATGTTTTTATCGGGGAACTCGGCACTCCTCATCTAACTTGCAGTGGATAAAGACAAACAGACAGTGATAGTTATCAGACCTGAACATTTACTTCGCAACGTGCTATATATGTATACCCTGGTGAAAAACTGTATTGGCTAGTTAGTAACATTCTTAAAAGTGGAAAATGAACTTACTTAGCTGTTTTATTTTTTTTACCTGGAACTAATCATGATTTAACTGAGTGATTTTACATCTCTTGTCTTTTCTGTACTTTTTCTTTCCTTTACTGCTATTTCGTCACTTTTGATTATCTATTTTCATTAGTTATTATTTACTTTTTAGTTAGAACGTACAATCTATTATAATTTGCCGTGAGATCATAAAATTTGTAATATTCAATTAAGTAATGACGTTTTTAAGTCTTGGGACCAATTTAATGAAAAGGTTTTCGCGCTGAAGTTTAAGTTTATTAAAAAATTTAGCAAAAAAGAGAGACTGGCCCGCAGGTAGCGAGAGCTAATCTAGGCGGGCCATAATTACACTGCTTAAGGATAAAATTAATATTCCAATACAATACAATACAATACAATACAATACAATACAATACAATACAATACAATACAATACAATACAACACTTTATTGACACTCTCCATAGGGGTTTTTCAGTGACAATTTACAATACAGAAATTATTGTCCAGACAATAAAAATTTTATGCTGCCCCTCGGTTAATATTTAAACTGAACAACATCAGTGTAGCTATACTGGCTAGGGTATTCCAGTAGGGGGTGTAACATATTGGAAAATTCTGGGAACCCTCTAGGCGATCTATCCTTCCCATGTGGTTTTGGACTCGACGGCAAAGAAACGTTTGAAGGGAAAGCTCATCGTAAAAGGTCTTTCAGTTTAATATTATTACAGTTATTACAATCAAAGACAGAACAAATAAAATTCAGGGGAGGTCGAGAAATCACGAGTAACACACATACAAAAAAGAAAAAAAGTCGAAAAATTGTCGAAAAACAAAACTTAACGTGTTGCAACTAATTGCCGAGACCTATTTTCTGTACTATGATAGGCGTTTCAATATGGGACTGAACTGACAATCTGAGTCGGAGTTGCTGTTATTACACACTAACGTATAAAGCTAACGGTAAAAAACGAGGTTGAGAAATGTGATGTTATATTTTAAGCCTGGTGAATAAATGATAGATGTTTTTTTCAGTCAGTGACACAGGCATACTCGAGTTTTCAACAGGAGTCGAACGTATGACCTTCCGATAACTAGTTCGGATGCTCTCCCACTGAGCAACAGGAGTCTTGTGGGAGCTAAGGCATAAAACTTAAGTTTCGTGTTTAATGACCACATCCTGCATACTGTTAGGATTTGAATGTTGATGTGTGGTACGTATATGCGACCATAGTTAATTAAAGGCAATGGTTATGAAACCTGACAAACTTCTTTGTTATATGTTTTTGTTTGCTTTTTTGGCCTTGACCCTGCACAAATAACAATAGAATTTGGAATGCTTTGGAGCAACTGACCAATCGAAACGTTTTTGTTAAGATATTCAACTGTAGTGTGAACGTTAAAACAAAGGATTGTGCAGGGTCCCGGCCCTTCCAACATAAATTGCAGCACCATCGTTTTCATTGCAAGGTTTCCCAACCAGTCCCTCAATTAACTATGATGCGACAGAATCTCCATCTGAACAAGGAAGGTCATAGGTTCGACTCCTGTAGTGAGAACTCTTTTCTTTTTGCGAGTATGCCTGTGTTGGATAAGTGTAAATACTGCAGTAACTATAATAGTATAGTTTTTACTTTCACATTTTATTATGATATAGACCTTATTCCAAAATGGCTTCTATTTTAAAGGCTGGTTTCCATATGATCGCGGATCGCAGATCGCAATAAGGTCTGCGATCGTCTGCGATCATATGGAAACTACTTCTGCGATCGTCTGCGATCCTGCGATCGTGATCGCAGAAGATAGAACCATGCTCTATCTAAAGGCCGGTTTCCATATGATCGCGGATCGCAGATCGCAGATCACAGATCGCAAACAATCGCAATTGATCGCAGACGATCACAGGAGATAGAACAAGGTTCTATCTTCTGCGATCGTCTGCGATCACGATCGCAGGATCGCAGACGATCGCAGAAGTAGTTTCCATATGATCGCAGACGATCGCAGATCGTAGACGATCGCAGACCTTATTTCGATCTGCGATCTGCGATCCGCGATCATATGGAGACCAGCCTTTAGATAGCACATGGCTCTATCTTCTGCGATCGTCTGCGATCACGATCGCAGGATCGCAGACGATCGCAGACCTTATTGCGATCTGCGATCTGCGATCCGCGATCATATGGAAACCAGCCTTAATATTCTTTCGTTTGCATTCAAATTAGCCCTACTTGCCTCGTTCAAGATAAGATATTCTTTTGATATTTGAGCTTAAGAACGAGGTAAGAAGGGCTAATTTGAATACCAACAAAAGAATATTAAATTGGTAGCCATTTTGGAATAAGGTTTATGTTACGAATTAAGTATAGGCTCACATGAGAAATGACATCTTTGCATTGTAATCGGTGTTCAAAGTATTGCAAGTGCTGAAGTTTTAATAAAGTCTACGAGTCCTCAGCTTCTACACGTTCGTAACAAGAATGATCATGATCAGTGATGGGATTAAGGGGGTGTTTACATGATACCGACGTGACTTTCATTCCGGTACGAGTTCACTCCAGTTCCCTCTTGTGGCTCTGTATTCGTTTACATGATACCAACACAAAATCTTGTACCGGAGCGAGTCATACCGGTGCGAATTCACCCTGGTAACTGTACCGGTGCGAAATTTTCATTCCGGTACGAAAACTCATTCCGATGTCATGTAAACGCGGTACGGCTGTTCAATCCGGCATGAAATCACTCTCCTGGGAGTCTAGAACGGGTAGTGCATGCGCAGACTTCGATAAGCAATCCAATATGGCGTCACCTGGGCGTCACAATCACGTCGGTCGGAATGAAGTGTCCATTCATGTGAACACGGTATGAAATCGCAATGTCATACCGGTTTCAAACTCGCACTGGGGCGAGTTTTCACATGTAAACACCCCCAAAGAATAATAGATCAGAAAAAATTTTGACCCGGATGTGTTGCAATAAACGCATGGATGCGTGATTGCCGCTTTTAGGAGTCAGTTAAAGTGATCGTATGCAAATTGTCTTCTAGTTTGCTTTTAACCGCTTCGTTTGTTTTGTGATTATTTGCGAGATTGAAGGAATTTTCGCGCAGACAAGGATGTCCTTGGGGGATTTTTCCTTCCTGTACGATACAATCGGTGGCTTGTTAAGGATTTTGTGTAGCTTAGGTTGCTGCTGAATGATGTGCCAGTGTTTCATGAGAATCTTTTTGAAATTCGGTGAGGCCGGATTGTAGGTACTGGATTAAATGATAAAATCTCTTGTTTGTGTTGTTTTGTTGGAAAGAACGTTTTTTCTGTCGGAGAACTTGACGTCGGTTAGTATTTCGAGCGTTAAAGGGTAGCCTCTTTCACAGAGTCTGTGTTCAAAGTCTTGTTTGTTTTTTACAAAGTTTTCTCCGACTGGGTTAGTTCTTAAAAGACGTAATGCTTCTCCTTTTATAAAGCCCTTTTTACAGTTTAAAGGGTGGGAAGGCGAGAAGTGTGTATATTGAAAAGTTTTTGTAGGTTTGAAATGTGTTTGTAAGTCAAGGATTTTTTGAGTTGAAAGACCAGGTCCTTTGAAAATGCCAGTGTTAAGAAAAATAGCGGGTTGAGATGACACAAGTGAACTTTATTGTAGGGTGGAACGTGTTTGCGAAGTTGACAGAATTGGAAACTTCTTGCATTGAAATGTTCCACAGTGAAAACATGTCATCAATAAATTATTTCCAAAACAAAGGTTTAGAGGGGCTAGCCATTAGCAGTCGTTTTCCTAGGTCTGCCATAACAATAACAGAGAAAGCAACTGCTGTATTAGTTCCCATGGTGACACCATGTGTTTGTATGAAGAGTCTTTCGTTAAACTTGAAAGAATTCTCTTCGAGTATGAGCCGTAAAAGTTCCCGTAAGTCGCTTGTGGGAATTGGTAAATTGTGCTCATAGTGGTCTTCGTAGTGACGACAAATAACGTCAATCCCTTCTGTTTGAGGGATGTTTGTGTAAAGGGAACTTACATCAAGGGTGGCTAAAACCACATCATCTGAGATTTGCGTGTTTTCGATTAAGTTGATAAAATCGGTTGTGTCTTTCAGATATGGCTCCTGTTTTTTAGCGATGGCTTGTAATAGTGAGTCGACGAAACTAGAAATACGCTACCAGAAACGATTGGCCTGCCGACCGGTATTTTCTTGCGGATTTTTGTCATCGTGTAAAATTCTGGTACGCGGGGTTCAGTTTAAGACCGATCGTTAACATTTGTGAGTCATTGTGTCAATAGGCACTTTACGCAACGACGACGGGAGACTGTCACCACGGCGTTCGCGCCAAAATTAGGTCATGCGCATGCGTAATCGTGAACGCCTTCATGCGTGAAGGCCGTCGTGCTCCCGGTCATGCGCATGCGTAATCGTGAACGCCTTCATGCGTGAAGGCCGTCGTGCTCCCGTCCACGACTTCAGTTCGCCTGTTTTCACGTCGACTAGTGAACGTTGATCAACTGGTGTTTTAAAAGGTGAGTATATAGGTCGAAGTATGTTATTTTCGATTAATTTAGCGCTCCATCGACATTTCTTGTCGTCTTTTTTTAAGCTGATGGATTTGCAGCCTATTTTGACCGGGTTGAGCTATATTTTTCTTCATTTTGTTTCAGTACTCAGAAAACACGCGGGCGGACTCTTCGAAGATTCTCCGAAGGCCTTCAAACGTAAGTTAAACGATTTTAAACCCATGAAACGTTCGTATTTTTTCCTATAATCAAGCTTAGTGAAGGTGAAAGCTGTTGTATATTCGGTGTTTGTTTTATAAGGCTACACGTTTAATGCTTTCTTGCAATTGTTTGGAAGCTAAACTTGATCAACCTTGCGATTTAAATTATCTCCATAGATGAATAGTGCAGCAGCAGCAGCTGAACCAGAAGTACAGCTGGTAGCAGCCACAAATTCAACGAAGAAGAAAAGGTGAGCCTTATTTAATCTTGTCACAACTAATGTAACTGTAAATGTACTGATAAACATTGCGTTTTACACCAGCATCGTGTATCTATTTTCAGTAGATTATTCAGATTATTTGATTTACATATATATCCAGTGTGTTTTGTGCCAAACACACATAAACCCTGTTTATACGAGCAGGTTCGCGGCTATAATAATACGTGGCTTATTTATCCACGGACTATTTTCTCTCTTATAAACGGCCCTATAGTTTGATTGCATCCCGGCTTATTCAGTATGTGTAATCAGGTGGTGAAACGTAATTTGTGAGAAACGTAATTTTTGAGCATAAAGCAAGAACAAGTTGGTCTTAACAGTGCGCATAGTAGTAATAGATGTTAAAAATTATCCCCGTTAGTGGATCCCCTTGGATCCCCTTGGATCCCCTTAATCAATATTCCTAAGCGTCGAGGCAATGACGTCATCTATTGTTATAACCTAGGGAAAAAATGCGTTCCTGCATACTAATAAGTGTCGAGGTTTACTAATGAGCGTCACTCTTACACAAAGGAAACAATAGATATGCCCAGGCTTGCCCGCTCTATACCCACCCCGATTGGATCTTAGGATTTGTATGGCCAGTTTGAATAAAAGCGCGCTTTCTCTTGGTAGCGTCACTCTTCCAATCCGTTTGCTGGGAAAATTTATCTCCGATATTTCAGGTTATTCGTGACGATTATCGATCATCACCGTTAAAAAACAAAACACACACACATATATACACAAAGTGGCGCTGAAAACTCTATATTTCAAGTTTGTTTGACTATTACAAGACCGTTTTCTCCTACCTATCTCGAGGAAATAAAAAACTATTAAAGTCACGCACCGTTAGTCAGTTAATTATGCGGATCCACGAGCCTTAAGTTGCATACAAATTAGTTCAGTTCTGCTGGAAAAACCCAAGGGAGTATCTTGACGCATTAGTATATAATCAATTTTATATAACTTAACAAGGATCAATTAAAACACGCGACTTATAATTGCTAGCAATAGAACCAGACAAGAGATACCGTTTAAAAAACTTTATTAAAAAACAATGAAAAAAAGAGTCCGATACACAGCGATTTTAAGCGGATGAAATTAATTAATCTTCATCTTCTTCACCCATGGAGTACTTGTAAGGATTAAATTTCTTTTGCCGACGTTTCCTCAGCCGTTTGCCATGAGCTTCATGATCATCCAAATAATTTACAAATTGAATCCGACGCCTTTTTCGCTTCGGGGCTTGTTGTGATGGGGTTTCTACTGTGGGAGGAGGGGTCAGGAAAGCAGGGTTTGAGGGTGGTGCAGGCGTGAGGCTTTCTTTGTATGGTTTTTGAGAGATAGCCGCTTGTGTTAATTCAGGTGTTACGTTAAAAGGGTTGAGGGGAGTGGGGAATGCTGCCGTTGCTGTCGAAGAATCTAGTGCCCTTGATGTTAAGTCTGGAACAGCGCTGATTATTTCTTCCGGTCGTGTTCTTGAATTTAATTGTTCTTTAAAAGCCAGGTATCTGTTTTGCAACTGAAAGTATCGTTTAGCTTTTTCATCTTCCCGGAGATCGTTTCGAGAAAGCATGCCATCCATACTGCCCTTTATTTCTTCCATGGCTGGAAGTACCGGGGGTGTCGCTATGTTTCAATTCTATTGTTTTCCTCCTCCTCTCCCTCCTCCTCCTCAATTTTGTTGTTTTCCCTCCCCCTCCTCCTCTTCCTCCTCCTCCTCTTCCTCCTCCTCCTTCTCCTCAATTCTATTGTTTTTCCTCCTCCTTATTTCTAGTGTTTTCCTTCTCCTCAAGTCTATTGCTTCCCCCACACCCTACACAATAAAAGGGGGGAACTTACTTTCTTAAACTCATTCCATGATCATGTCTCGCGTTGTAAAGAACAACCGAGGTTTCCTTCAGCTCCTTTCTGATTGCCCTTCCAAGCAGCGTCAGTTTCTCTTGAGAACAGCTACTCCACAACAGTTGCATGCGTTATTGCAAGTTATTTATAATGTACTTACAGAAAACATACCAGTGTCTGAAGAAGTTAGGGCCATATTGCGTTCGCATAAGGATGCTCTTCTAAATCTTGCTCAGCGAAATGTTCCTTACAAGACAAAGAAACGCGTCCTTGTGCAAGAAGGCAGTGGGTTTATACAAGAATTACTGACCCCTGCAATTAGTAGCTTGTGGTATCTTATGTTATAAAAAAGACCGTGGATTCTGAAATTTGGTCATTTGTGTCTCTCTTTTAACGAGTGCTGATCAACATGAAGAGAAAGATAGATTTGGTTGAAGAAGAACACGAGAGTGAACATGAAGAAAGCGAAAGTTCTGATGATGAAAGCGAGAATGAAGAACCAAGAATAAAAGATGTCTTGAACAACCTTTCCAACGCCGTTTCCAGAAAGCACGCTTCTGAACTATTGCATAGTATGGCTGCTTCTAAAAATATCTTGTTCTGGACACCTAGTGGACAAACATCTCAGAGCTGGTCGAGTATGTGTTACTCCCTCATAACGAAGATGTCGCCAAACCCCGTGCGCTCAATACTTTCCTAGATGGACTGGCAGAGCTCGGAGTGAATAAGCGACTGGTCAAAAATAAAAAAACTTCTAAGCGATTTGTTAGAAAAAGAAAGAGGATACCAGGATAAAGAGGACGAATCAGGTAATGAGGCTAATGATGAAAACTTGTCAGACAGCAGTGAAGAGGAGAAAACCAGTTCTGAAAATAGCCAACCTGAAGAGTCTCATAACAGCGGCCTGGAAAATGATTGGGAAGAAGAAGAGGCTGAGAATAGTAGCGACTCAGTTGAAAATTCAACAATAGCTCAGGCAAAAGTTCATGATCCGTGCCGACACTGCAACAGTTCACATGGATATGATACCGTAGTCATGAAATGTCCTAAGTGCTTTTGGGAAGATAACTGTAAAGTTTGCCCTATATGTGATCACAAGATTCCTCTTGAACGAAAGCACGCCAAGGAATCTCTCCGTCGATGTTATGATTGTGGAGCGATCACACACAAGGATGAAAGGACATCAAAAATGACATTCTATCCCCCTAGCGATGACGAGGATAAAGATGATTAACGCTGTCATAAGAACTTTGCTTTGTACTTGAATTGTTAAACGATTTAAATAAAGAATTTTCAGTAAATTCTGAGCGTGTTTTATTTTTTCAGTGCGCGCCAAACATAACATGCAAATTAATTTAAGCAGGCAGGAATCGCTGTGTATCGGACTCTTTTTTTCATTGTTTTTTAATAAAGTTTTTTAAACGGTATCTCTTGTCTGGTTCTATTGCTAGCAATTATAAGTCGCGTGTTTTAATTGATCCTTGTTAAGTTATATAAAATTGATTATATACTAATGCGTCAAGATACTCCCTTGGGTTTTTCCAGCAGAACTGAACTAATTTGTATGCAACTTAAGGCTCGTGGATCCGCATAATTAACTGACTAACGGTGCGTGACTTTAATAGTTTTTTATTTCCTCGAGATAGGTAGGAGAAAACGGTCTTGTAATAGTCAAACAAACTTGAAATATAGAGTTTTCAGCGCCACTTTGTGTATATATGTGTGTGTGTTTTGTTTTTTAACGGTGATGATCGATAATCGTCACGAATAACCTGAAATATCGGAGATAAATTTTCCCAGCAAACGGATTGGAAGAGTGACGCTACCAAGAGAAAGCGCGCTTTTATTCAAACTGGCCATACAAATCCTAAGATCCAATCAGGGTGGGTATAGAGCGGGCAAGCCTGGGCATATCTATTGTTTCCTTTGTGTAAGAGTGACGCTCATTAGTAAACCTCGACACTTATTAGTATGCAGGAACGCATTTTTTCCCTAGGTTATAACAATAGATGACGTCATTGCCTCGACGCTTAGGAATATTGATTAAGGGGATCCAAGGGGATCCAAGGGGATCCACTAACGGGGATAATTTTTAACATCTATTACTACTGCGCATAGTAGGGAGTGTTCATCATTTACGGGGAGAGGGAAGCGTAACGTTGAAAACTTTTTGGACCCCCCTCAACGATGAAGGAAAACCTTTTTCGCCTCCCACATCATGAAAGTAAAAACTTTTCTGAAACTCCCCCACCCCCCCCAAAAAAATGATCTTTCAATCCGTGAGAGTAAACTTCACTCCCCCCCCCCCCCTCCCATTTGCCAGCCCCCGCCCCCCATAAATGATGAACATTCCCTTAGGGGATTTGTTGAATAGGTGTGAAGAAGAAAATTGCTTGTATATATGGTGATTAAAAGTTATAGCGAGAGCACCCCACCTCCTCTCCGTCCCAGGGCTCATAACCGTGATTTTAGCCAGTATAAGGGTATATGGACAACGCTCTCCAATGCTGAGGTTTATAAAAACTATATACCTTCCAATTCACTGTTTTACTTTTCATTCAGGGAATCGCCTATGACTTGGACGCCCGAAAAGGACGAAGCCCTCTGTAAGCAAATCATTCTAATGGAACCGTTTAAATTTCGACCAAGGACAAAAGAGAGTGAAAACGCATGGTCGCAAGTTGCTGATGACTTAAAACAGATCACGTCTCTTAACATGAACGTTGACCAGAGAGCTGTTCGAGAGCGTTACAAGATACTTAAGTCCCACTTCCTTCAAAAGATGAGAGAGGAGGAAAATGGTTCCGGTATAGCGCCTCCCGAGCTGACCCCAGTTGAAGCAGCATTAGAGGAGATCATCGAGAAAGAAAAGGAGTTTGAGAAGAAGCACACCACTGAAGACTCGGATAAAAAGGAAAAGGTTGAGAAAGACAGGAAAACAGCCGAAGAGATGCGCCAGGAATCTCTAGAAACTTTCGCAGAAACGAAAAAGAGAAAGGCTTCAAGTGGCGAAGAAGAGGAAACAGAAGGAGCGAAGTTTAAAAAAAATCGGCGTTCAGGTACAGATACGCTTGCGTATCTCAAAGATAAATCAGATCAAGAGTTGGTAGTAAAGAGGAAGGAGTTGGAAATGCAGAAACAAATGCAAGAAGAACAACTAAATGAGCAAAGAAACATGAGGCAACAACAGGCCGGCATGATAGAGGCTTTCAGCAGTATGCAGCAGTCCATGCAGAGGCAACTGCAACAGCAAACGGAGCTGCAACAACAGCAGCAACAACAAAACAACCAGTTTATGATGATGATGATGCAGATGATGCAAAACATGAAAAACAGTTAGAAAATTGATTTAACTGGTTTTTTACTGACTGACAATGTTTTCGTCAGTAAAATGTTGTGTTAGAGCAAAGCAGTTGTTTCTCTATAGGTTTTATAAATTTGAGAAAAGTTTTGCAATTATACTCAGTTGAAAGTTGGTGGACACCCTTTCCTTTTATCAACGTCATTTGTAACACAAAAGCAAAAGTTTAATGTTTCTTTAATAGTTGTTTCCTCTCTTTATTATAACATTTTTAGCAATAAATGTCTGATGCTGACATGAAGTATATTGCCTTGGTTATTACAACAGCATCCCCTGTGGTACTCCCCTTTATAAGCTATAAAGGTATGTCCCCCAAATTAGTTTAGCCAGAGTGAACCGCTCCACACGCGAATCTCCCTTCTCTAACGGAGCGGTTACTCAGGCTAAACTAATTTGGGGGACATACCTATGGCTAAAATGAGATGAAGTTGATTACAACGTGTTCAAAATCTGAAGGTAGACATACGGTCAGAATTTGTTTTTTGCTAGCTAGCTAGCCTGAAACATGGTATGAATTTCGTAGGGAAATTCATCTATTTGGCCTGAAATGAGTAA
Source organism: Pavona decussata (assembly GCF_977016875.1). Classification (NCBI taxonomy): domain Eukaryota; kingdom Metazoa; phylum Cnidaria; class Anthozoa; order Scleractinia; family Agariciidae; genus Pavona; species Pavona decussata. The sequence goes on along the minus strand of NW_028145477.1, from coordinate 1,320,428 downwards.
GGGTTTAAAGAAATGGCCAATTAATTTTACAGTTATAAGCAGCAATAGGACTAACTAAACGCAACAACTGTTAAACACAGTTCAAAGTTTTTATCCAATACTCGATTTCACTGGAAATACGCTTCCAACGTAGGTGGATCCAAGCCAAAATACTACGATGTTACGGACTGGTAAAGACATGTGCGGGCATTCGTCAGCAGGGCACACACCATGTACATTTTGCCAACTGCGCTTAAACGAATTTTCAAGTTCTTCTTCAAATCCATAAAAGCGAAGTAATTTATAATGTCTACGAAAACCCACTCTACTGATGTTCTAACACTGCTCATTGCACTGTTGTATTCATTCTGTAGAGGGGTAATCCTGGCACCTTTGAATGGTCCTTGAAGGTGTATATTTAAGGGGTAGGCCGGATCCCCATATACACATAAGGGTTGACCAAGAGGGGAAAATGAGTGGCGTTGCAAATCGCCAAGTAAAGCAGACTCTACTAACATACCACTGTCATGTCGTTTCCCTTCAACTGGACCATACAGGTTAGCTATCAATCCATTTGGGGCGGAAAGGGACTGAAATTTTATGGCATGGACCCTCTTGTGTCCGTTGTACAGAACTCTTTGGTTTTTCCCAGGCCTAGAAACTGGCCTAACCGTTCCATCGATAAAACCCCAACAGTTTTGAAGCGGAGCTCCTTTAGCATGAATTACATCGGCATAATTCTGAAGATTGGCCCGAGAAAGCCATGGCTGGTTAAAACTTCGTAAACGGTGGTTTTGTGTTTGATAAATGAAGTTCATCATTTGGTTCGATATCATGCAAAGTTGTGGCACGGGTCTTGCAAATCTTGGCAGCATATCCGAATATCTACATGGGTATGCAAATCGTTTAAGAAAAATACACAGAGCTTCAATTCCGTCCACAACAACACGATTATAGCATCTTATTTCATCTGGAACATGCATCACTTCAGCAAGACGGTAAACGTCGTTCTTGAGGAATCTGAATTCCGACTTGCATTCATCGTCCGTTAGCAGATCAAGGTCAAACTGGTCGTAGCTCCAATACGGTAGATCAAGGTTGTTTGACTTGTTTAAATCGTACAAAAGCAAAAATTCTTCATCGTTTATCAACTTATCACTGTGAGCAAAAAGCAAGGTATCTCTAACTTCTCTTAGAGAAGGCATACCGTATATCAAGAGCAGGAATACAAATTGTTAAATCATTAGTCGATCAAATATAAACACAAGGCAAGTCAACGCGGGCCTCGTCGCCGATAAACTCGACATTTTCCCGCCGAAATGAGTGATTTGCATTTCGCGCCAAAACCAAGCGCCGTCCTAGAATCCATCGTTGCGTAACGCAACTCGACAGTCGACGGACTGAGTTTGTCGACCTAGTCACTTTCTGTCGCGAACCCCGTCGTGAAGCCATCCCGTCGTCGTTGCGTAACGTCTCTAATATTGCCCTGTTGACTACGGACAACGCCGGAATATTCAGTGCAGCATGACACCATATTTGAGCAATGTAATAATAGCAGATGCCCTCCTAAAGGCCGAGAAGATCTGGATACGAGATTACTAAGTCTCTATCTCTTTGCAGATCAGCTAGTCGCGGCTAAACGCCAAAAAAAAAAAAAAGACTAATATGTGACCATATCACACTGTATTAATTCCACTCACCCTGTCAGGGCACCGGCTGTCATGATGTCAAATCTCTGATCTTAACATGACGTGCTTGGCGTTGAAGGGGCAGTTCACGAAGTCTTTATCCGGGTGATTCTTCCTACACTTTAACAGATGATGTTGAAACTTTTTCGCCTTTATCATAATAATAATAATAATAATAATAATAATAATAATAATAATAATAATAATAATAATAATAATAATAATAATAATAATAATAGTAATCGAATATTTATCCAGGATAACCCTTCAGTATAGAATACTGTTATCAACGGGGTCCTGTTGACTAAGAATTAAAAACTTACAAATAAGAGTAATTAAGAACTGATATGTAAAAGCAAAACATGCACTACAGTAAAAATTTACAGATAAAAATCGTCCAAGGCTTTCCTGAATAAAAATCTAGAATTAATGCTTCTCAGACTTAAAGGTAAAGAATTAAATGTCGAGGCACCTAAAAAATAAAAACTACGGCATGCAAAATCTAGTTTGACCTTGGGCAGTTTTGCTGCTTTCCTATTGTTTCTAGTACTTCATCGCAGGGACAAACCAGTAACCTTTCTGGATCCCAGCGAGACCAGTCTTCGGGTACAGACCAAGTCATATCAGCGTAGAAAAACAGAACAGTCGTACACAGAGTTGTCGAACATTCGAGTTTTTTCTACCAGCTGACTGGGAATGACAACATCGTCAGCGGACGTGGATATACGCTGTTTAATTCACACGAATAGTCAGGGTCGTAACGAGGTATATGGGATCAGGGATCAAAGGCCCTGGATCTGGGATCACGAGCCGTGGGATCGGGATCAGGGATCAAGTTTTTCGACAGAAGATCAAATATCATAAAATGACAAAATTCGGTTTAATTGGACGGAAAGAGCTGCCACCGTTAAATTCAAATGTATTTTTGCAGTTACATCTTGGTCAGGTTCGAAACTGTGTGCAAACGATCTGCTGGACTGGTTTGGCTACAAAACGAGGATATTTTCCCGAATTCTTAAATATATTTATACCACCGGAGGGGGGGGGGGGGGGGGCAGGGGGCAGGGGGTTGGGAGGTTCTCGAAACACCGGATCGAAAATTGCTCAATGCCTTTACAAGTCATCGTAGCTTGTCCCACCCGTTCCTTATTAAAAAACGTGTGACTGCAAAGGTTAAGACGCAAGTTAGAAACTTTAAAACAGTTTTCAGTTTTGGATATTATTTTATCCATCAGTTTGATTTGCTTTACTTACAAATTTTGTGAATGCCTGAGTACCACAAGACTGAGTCTGCGTGAGTAGTGTGGATTAATCAATCAATCAATTAATCAATTAATCAATCAATCAATCAATCAATCAATCAATCAATCGTATATTTAGCCACGTTCTGTCCAATGAGCTAAACAATTGTTCAAAATACGTACGTGCTGAACAAAAATATAAAAATTAAAAGTATAAAGAAAAAATATTATAAAGCTTAGATATATCAAGGTTCCTTCAGTTCTCTTATATCCTGTGTCAAAGTTTCCGTTAATTCAGCATGTATATTCTCAACCGGGGACACTGCGGTCTGCCCTGCCGCGGAAATCACATGCAAGTTAGTTGGACTAATAACTGTCGGCCCAACTTTAAAAATTCTGTTCAATCACAGCAAGCGTTTATATTGCTGACGAAATGTTCTGTTCATAACACCATAGATGATTGGATTTGCTGACATTGATAACGTTGCTGTAATCAAGAAAACAAGTACGCTTGTCTCGGTAAGTAAGAACCGTGCATGAAAAATTGATTGTCTCTCTGACTGCCACTGGTAAGGAGCAAACCGCATAGGCCAGTACCATCATCAACAAAATGGGTGAGACTTTGATGTGTCCTACATTTACTCTGCTTCAGGCCGCGTCCCGGAAGCATCTCTTATTGTGCGCGCGCACAGAACGAAAAACCTTGAAACAACAGAATGAAATGATAATCATCTGAACAGCGCCAAATATAAGGACACCAGGATTGATTGCAAAAAATCTTACCCAGATGAAAGAAGTATCTATTTCCTGTTGCTACGTATAGCAATAAAACCAGAGATGCGATGAACCACACTATGAAGATCATAATTGAGGTTCGACGCGCTGTGAAAATCCGTCTATAGTTGTACGGCTTCACGATGCGATAAGATCTATTCAAAGACATCAGAGCGAGACTCCCCGAAGATGCGAAAGCCAATGTCAAGCCGAAGTATCCCTGAAATTGACACGATGCGTTATCGAAGGGCCAAATTTGTTGGGAATCGTTCTTAAACGAGGCGAACGGAGAACAACGATCAATGTTAAAAGGTTTCCCACAAATGCCAGAATGTTTAAAACACCACTGAGCTTTCTAGCACAAGCAATTAAGTCTCTCGCGAATTCAAATCCCTTCGATGCTTTTCCAGGCCGTTCATCTTTAGCAGTGACCCACGATGAATAGATGCATGGCTATCAGTATGAATCGATACGGATGGTATAGCCGATCGCTTTTCTAACTCTTACAATTCTTTATAACAAACTTGTGCAAGAGCGTCATGTACTATGTTTCAGCCCACTGGCATCATTCAATGTCAGTCACTGGGCAGATTTATACACGAGTTATTTGACAGAGGAAGGCCGTTCAATTCATCTCTGAAACGAGCAATACTCAAACTGACATTGCAGCTGTGTTGACTTTTCCCCTTTTGATGATTGTTTAATTTTGTAAAATTAATTGTCAAGTTTCACTGACGGAAATTGAAAATAATATTTGTTCAATTCAAGCTGCAGTTTTAATAAACATTCTCGTTGGCACTTTTTGGGGTTTTAATATACGAAGGTAAATGTTCTTTGTTGGCCCGTCACAATCACTAATTACCTCAGGGACCTTGCAGCCTCGACACCAAAACGAGGATGTACATCAGTGGCAGGAACATTAAAATTGAATGGGTTCCTAAAGCTCGCGATCCGTTGAACTTTTTCTTAAATTTGTTTGTGACAAAATTCTCGTTTGAAACCCAAATTAAATTTAATTGTTATAATAGTGGTTTATTAAATTCATTTATAATAAAGTTTCGATATAACACACGCGCTGATTGGTTGAAACAGCGTGTTTTATAAGAGAACAGATGCACGGAGCAACGGTGTCACGCCATCAGCCCGTTTGTGAAATGCCTGGACTTCTCTCTCGGCTTTTTAGTTATTTATTTATTACTTTATTTTTGGACCCAGACGTCTTATATAAAATAGAAAACGAAAACGAGCTCTTAGCTTCAATGGATATAGACCATCCTGTGTGTAACAGTACAAATAAAATAGCGACTAAAACCAAAAGAGGATGTACCGTCATTCTCTCTTGCTAGAAAAAAAGAGCCAAGTAGAGACATAAACAAACTGCGATTGAACAAGCTTAGAACGAAGGCAGAGACGAAAAACACCAAAGATAACATAAAATGGGCAGCTCAAGTTTTTGAACTAAAGGTGTCGTTAGCTATATTTTCGTGTAGAAAAATCAAACAAAAAATAAAGAAAACTGAAAATTTAATTAGCTAGCGAATACACACATATAATATTAAATGAGCTTACAAGATCCTAACATTTTCCGCGCAAGTTCCATCACGGTACATCACAGCTACCTCCGCTCCTCAGGGTCTGCCAAACCTCCGAATCAGCGAGCCATGCGAGTCAGGCGAGCCATGCGAGGCATTTTTTTCTTCGATTGGTCTGGAAGGTCGTCCATCATTTCACCGATAAACAATTGAAATTTGGCTACAAAAGTGCTTAAAATTGAAACATCTCGCTTCGGTTGCCAGAACTGATTGCTGGTGTGTCAAATATGAATTATGGGCGAAACGTCTTGGACGAATTTTGATATTGGAAGTGGGCGAAGATCACGTTATTCTTTCGTCAGAACATAAGATACGGCTGGGTGCAACGACTACCCTCCGCTCACCGTAGTGAAGCAAGCTTCAGAAATTGTAACGCTGGCCCTTCGAGTGGACAACTAACAGATTGTTCAAATATCCTCACCGGAGCATTGTCTGGGGGCCATAGCAGTCACAGCGGCCCAGTTTAAACAGTTCCAGCAATCCTCTTGCTCCCGTAAATTCGACTGTTGTTCATTCACAAAACACAGCGCAGCAGTTGGTATAATACCAGCCGCAAGCTTTAAGTAGTTTGTTTTCGAATTGCCATGTTAATAACGTCCAGATTTTTATGAGCCACAAATCCACCGGATTCCACTGAACATTTTACTTTTCCATCCTCATTTTTAAATGGAAAAACTATGAAGAAGGGCTGGCGTTACATTCGAACTATGCAAAGTTTGGTAACTTTGATTGCTTCATATTGACTTATTTGACAGCTTTCGTCTTGTTCAACTAATCAAATAATTCGAACCATTCTTACAACGATTGTGATTGGCTTATTTTAGCGCGCTTTATCAGAGTACAGGTGCACGCTGACACCACTTCTGTTCGCTTTGAAAATGAAGTTTGTTTTGAAAATGAGGGTGAATGCGTGGGGAAATAAAAGGATTCTTTATGATAAAACAAACAAAAAAGCCTCGACTGTGCTCTGTTCTCTTGTAAAGCAATTAGGAAGAGGCTGGAGCACTCAAGAGGTAGGAAGAAACACTTGACTACGTCCCGTGTTTCCCCTACACTTCTTTCGTGCTCTAGCCGCTTCCTACGTGCTTTACGACAGAAAAGAGCTGCACAGTCGAGGCTTCTTTATTTGTGAAATACTGGCACTCGGACCAGAATTGTAGTGTGTTTACAAATCATATGGAACATTGTACAGTTTCTGAGTTGTTTGACAGCTTTCGTTTGACAGCTTTTGTCTTGTTCAACCGATCAAATCATTCGAACCATTCTAACAACGATTGTGATTGGCTTATTTTAGCGTGCTTTATCAGAGTACAGATGAACACCGGACGCCACTTCTGTTCGTTTGGAAAAATAAGTTTATTTTGAAAATGAAGGTGAATGCGTGTGGAAATAAAACGATTCTTTATCACAAAACAAATAAAGAAGCCTCGACTGTGCTCTAATCTGTTGTAAAGCAATCCTTCTAATTTTGTTTCAGTTCCAAACGTTAAGAACTGAGACAAAATGAGAAGGATTTGTATGGTGTCACCAGGGCATAACAGAGCTAACATCTCGCCCCCAAATGCTGATTTTTTGGCAAGTAGGCATTTTTCATCGTGCTCTTTCCGAATATACTAACAAATCCCATAATTTCAAAAATTCAAATATTTGTGACATCACACTTGAGGACTCTATTTTCATTAACCAGTCAGACTGGAGAACGTGACCGATTTTACCAGATGTTTTTCTCCGAATCTGGGTACGAAATTATATTCAAGACCAATTTTAGTGAGTGAAGAGATAAGCTGAAATACAGGAGCGCTGGTAATTGATTAAACCTGATCGCAAGTTATAATTATCGTATGGCTGATGTTTTAAAATGCCCGGAAACTAGTGCATCACTCAAGGTAGGAGATTTTTTCTCTCTCGTACAAACAAAGAATAGTCAGTATCATTGTTGTTGGTATAAATCTAAATTACTGCTTCTCTGGAATGAAGTTTCGTGTATTTCTTGGCTTATGGGAGTCTCATTGGAAATCTTAACAATTACGCGCGAATTGAGCCGGGGTTGAGTTGTGCAATGCAACTTGGGCCAAGCTGCCAATTCATTCAGCAAAGTCAACGCGTTTTTTTAAATCCCTAAATTGGCCACTGCACAAGAGTGTATATGCCTGAAGCTTAGCGGATAAAAGTTGCTGCGAGTTTCATGTGGAAAGTTTCAGGTTATTTACTTTTATTTTTCATGTCGTTATGTTTTTTATTCTCTGCTACTAGGACCTTTTTATTCAGCGCCGTCAGTCTGGCGAACCATATGCACGCGGCAATTAGTACAGTTTATTTTGTATTCTTCCTTAATAAACTGTAAGGCTTGAGCTTGAAAAGTCTTAATTCGAAGTTTATATTAAGGAACTTTACAAATCCTTGAACCAAATAGAACGGTAAGCCTTTTCACTTGCGTAAAATCATATTGTGGCAAGTGGTACCGTAGTGATTAAACATCTTAACTTTCACTTTGTGGGCTAGCGTTTACGTGCTCATGGACGTAAATTTAACCTGCTGCCTGCGTGATTGAACGGCTGGCGTAAACACAACTTAATACGATTACACAAACGGTTCACACATCTCAGTAAAATTGGAGAAGTTCTCCAATTTTATTTACGCGCGTGTGCACGTAAAATTTGCACCAAAGGAGTAATCCACGTTTTAGGGAAGGCTTCCAAATATCTGTTTCGGTTTTGACTGATACCGATCAATCGATAAATGAGATTTTTTTCCGTTGGTGCCGAGTGAAATGGATGATAGTTCGGCATCGGGTACGGATCATTGCGGTTTCACGCCAAACAATTTTACTATATAACAATTTATGACATCTCATTGCTTCAGGAAGAATCAGTAGTGAGCCGGAAATCTGAATTTCTACAGGAAAGTTAGATTTCTGCACCAAGGTCCAAGCTATTTTATTAATTACTATTTCTTCACTTTATCCAGATCATCTTTCAAATGGCATACGTTTCAGGTGGCAAATAACGAATGCTAAAAAGAGACAAAAACCAACGATGTCAAAACGTCGTTTATCGATCATCGCTAGTTTTGGCCCGTCTTTGCTTTAGTTAATTGTAATTGACAAAAACGATTCAGCTAAAAAGTACACAAGTCTTGATGTGTACATTAACATCGCAAAGAAATGGACAAATCAATCATTTTTATTCAGTGAAAATATTATTACCTGTAAGAATATACTCACAGCGTTTTTCGCTGCTGTTTATAGCAAAACGCTAACGGCTCTTTCGCTCGCTGCAAATTGTAAGCAATTTGAAAAGTGTTTTGCTTAATATTTAGCCTATGATTTTCTTTTTCATTTTTCTTATGAACATCACCCTGAATTTATGAGAATTTTTCGTGGTTCTTGTGGATCTTTCCCCTTTTTTTCCAGATTGTCCGCATGAGGGTGCTGGATTCTCGGCTTTCAGTTATTTAAATTTAGGCCATTTCTCAGCTATCAGTTAATTAACGTGTTCTGGTGGTTTTGTATGGTATCAACTGTGTCCCCTCAATTAGCCGAAGCGTGTCGAGTGTCATACAAAGATTTCTGAATAATTTGCGAGTGATTCAAATCTCTCTTGAGACTTCACTTCCTCACGACTTCTATAAACAACCATTGTTAGCAGCTTGTTCTCCAGGCATTAACTGACACAGTTTAGTGGCAAGTTAATTGCAAGTAAAATTCGCACTCTACTTAAGTAATGACTAGCCATCTCAGCAGACAGTTTTTGTAACGCTTGTCAGCCGTCAGTTAAAAAAAAAACTGCCATTTTTCAGATAACAGTTTAAATTTTGGTCAATTCTCAGCTATCAGGTAAGTCAATGTAGACCCTCTTTCAAGGCGATTTCATATCAGTACTCACCATTAAAAGCGTAGCTTATTTATCCCTTACATGCAAGTTTGAGGCTTGCGGCCTGTAGTTTCCCCTCAATTATACAATAAAGAATATAAAATGCCAATACCAAAAATTGCATCTGTCTAACACAGAAAGATTTAATTTTGCGCACAATCACTGGCATATTATTGAATGATCGCCTCACTGAATCCCACCTGTTGGGACACGCGAGAGTTAACTGCCATGCCACAGTTGTTCGAAGAACGGATAACTGTCTTGTTACAGTGGATAAAACGTATTTAATGGAGCACATTTTATCGACTGGATTTTTTATCATAGTTTTTATTCACAAAAATTATTTATATGCAAACATGCAAAACTGTTTTTCATATGAAAAGCTTTCCAGGTAGCCTCACTTTCTTAATTAGGTTCAAAGCAACTCACTCTTCTCGCATTTCGATTCGCGCTTTTACCACGGCGACTCTTCAGAATTTCTGGATTTGGTGAGTGTTCTTCCTATTAATTTACTGTTTTTCTTTTACCGGAAGTCTTGGTTCAGTCCTTTCCCCGGAGTATCAGGAAGCTTCATACATCGAAAATAGTGACAAACGTACTGAAACCGGCCAAACTGAGTATTATATATGCATTCATGAAGAATTCTGTGATTTTTAAAGGTTATAGAATTTTCACAGCCATTAAAGTACAAAAAGAAAAAAAGAGATTATTTGTGTACAATTCCATAGCAGTGGCTTACTTTCATCAGCGCAGAAAAAAGTTTGACAGCTTTCGTCTTGTTCAACCAATCAAATTATTCGAACCATTCTAACAACGACAATGCAATGAAAAACCTAAGCAAAGCACAGCAGTGTTTGATAAAAATGGAAACCTTCTCAATAAAAAAGGCGAAGTACAGGCACGATGGACGGAGCACTTTAAAGAAGTACTCAATAGAGACCAACCAGAAAACCCAGTCTTAAGTGATGAGGTATATGAATTAGAACTAAATGACGTCATTGAAGAGATCTCAATCAGTGAACCAACTTTAGGTGAAGTCAAACAAGCTATAAAAAGATTGAAGAATGGGAAAGCGCCAGGAACTGACTCTATCACGGCCGAACTATTGAAAGCAAACATAGAGTTTTCAGCAACAAAAATCCATCAGTTGTTAGGAAAAGTATGGACGTCTGAGAAGATCCCCCAACCCTGGAAGCAAGGGCTAATTATCAAGTTGCCGAAGAAAGGGAATCTCAAAGAATGCAAAAATTCGAGAGGAATAACCTTACTGTCCGTTGTGGGGAAGGTACTCGGTAGAATCATCATAGAGCGAGTGAGAAATGGAGTGGATAGAAGGCTGAGGAAGGAACAGGCAGGTTATAGAAAGGGGAGGGGTACAACAGACCAGATCTTCATCCTGCGGAACATTATTGAGCAGGTCAGCGAATGGCAGGCAACCCTGTACCTGAACTTCGTAGACTTTGAGAAGGCTTTTGATTCTATCCACCGAGAAAGCCTGTGGGTAATAATGGCTAAGTATGGAATCCCGCAGAAGATCGTGAAAATGGTAAGAGTATTTTATGACGACTTCAAGTGTGCTGTAGAAGATCAGGGGGAAACATGTGAGTGGTTTGACATAAAAACTGGGGTAAAACAAGGATGCAATATGTCGGGATTCTTGTTCTTGATTGTTATGGATTGGGTAATGCGAAGAGCGGTTGGCAGTGGTGAAAACGGTATTAGGTGGAAGTTTACTTCAAAACTGGACGACTTGGACTTTGCGGACGATATAGCTCTGCTTTCATCTACCAAGCAGCAGATTCAGGATAAAACGACAAGGCTGGACGAAGAGGCCAGACGAGTGGGACTCAAAATCAACGGAGAAAAGACAAAAACGATGAGGATCAATGCAAGGAACCAAGAAAACATCATAACAAATGGGCAGGATATTGAAGATGTCGAAGAGTTTGTGTACTTGGGGGCGAAAGTTTGTAAAGAGGGAGGTGGTATGAAGGACTTGAAGAACAGGTTATCGAAAGCCAGAGGTGCCTTTAACAAACTAAAGAAGATCTGGATCTCTAATAACATCTCGAGGAAAACAAAACTGAGGCTGTATAAAACACTAGTAGTGCCAGTGTTACTCTATGGATCTGAGACATGGAAGATGAACAAAGGAGATGATAAAGCAGTGAATGTGTTCCATAATAGATGCCTACGTAAGATCTTCCGAATCCGATGGCAAGACCATGTCAGTACCAAAGAGCTACTGGAAAGAGCAAGCATGAAGCCACTGAGTGTGGAAGTGATGTCTCGAAGATGGAAAATGATTGCCCATATTCTTAGGAAAGATCGCAATGATTGCAATGTTGCCATGAGCTGGGCACCAGAAGGTAAAAGGAGAAGGGGAAGACCAAAAACCACCTGGAGACGGACAGTGGAGAAAGAAAGGCAAGAAGCAGGTTGGAGATCGTGGGAGGAGATGCGGACCGCAGCAACCAATAGAGAGGAGTGGAGAAGCTCTGTGAAGGCCCTATGTGCCACGAGGCACGAAAAGGATATATGAATGAAATGAATTCTAACAACGACTGTGATTGGCTTATTTTAGCGTGCTTTATCACAGTACAGATGAACGCCGGAGGCCACTTCCGTTCGTTTGGAAAAGGAAGTTTGTTTTGAAAATGAGGGTGAATGCGTGGGGAAATAAAACGATTCTTTATCATAAAACAAATAAAAAAGCCTCGACTGTGCTCTCTCTTGTTGTAAAGTAATCCTTCTAAATTTGTTTCAGTTCCAAACGTTAAGAACTGAGACAAAATTAGAAGGATTTGTATGGAGTCATCAGTCATCGAAGTTTATATTACAGCGGTTACCAATGACACGCGACCTATCGCCTTCAAAAGACTTCGATAAAGTTGCGTTTTGGTGGACGTCAATCATAGAAAAGCCGTTGAAATTATTTTGAATTCTGAGACCTTTTCAAGACAACAGAACCAAGAAATTGACAGTTTTATCCGCTGACGGATGGTAAACTTTATGAAAGTTAATTTCCAAGCCAGATTATCTAAAAAAAATGGGCTTTGCTTGGACAAAGCCGTATTTTTTTTATGAAATATTTGAAATCGCTACACCTGATAATAAATCAGCGATGCGTGCAAGTGAGTAAATTATCACGTGCAGTAAAAATTCAAACTTTTAATTCAAAAATACATTTTATTTGCGCTTGATCTGGCTCGAGAATCAATTTAAATAAAGTTTACCTTCTCTTAGCGAGGTAAAATTCTTAGTTTCTTGCCGGGTTACCTTGGAATCTTGTCAGAATTCAAAATAATTTCAACGGCTGTTGTTTGATTGACGTCCACCAAAACGCAACTTTATCCGATTCTTTTTAATGCCGTAGGTCGCGTGTTATTGGTAACCGCTGTAAGGAAGTTTGCGAATCCTTGAACCAAGTAGAACGGTAAGCCTTTTCACTTACGTAAAATCAAATTGTGGCAAGTGGTACCGTAGTGATTAAACATCTTAACTTCCACTGTGGGGTAAAGTTGACGTGCCCATGGACGTAAATTTAACCTGCTACGAACGTGATTGAATGGCTGGCGTAAACACAACTTAATCGATTACACAAGCGGCTCACACCTCTTCTCCAATTTTATTTACGCGGCACGGGAAGGCACTTAAATTCACGTCCGTGTGCACGTAAAATTTACACCTCAGGAAAAATCCACATTTTAGGGAAGGGTTTTAAATATCGACTTCGAGTTTGACTGATCCCGATTAATCGCTGAATGAGATTTTTTTCCGTCGGTGCCGAGTGAAACAGAATCGTGATAACACATAGGAAGATTTCGGCATCGTGTACAGGTCATTGCGGTTTTACGCCACACAATTTTACTGTATAATTAGAAATACGTGACTCGCAAAACCTCGCGAAGCTGGGGCTGGGTGGAAACAGGCCCTCTTTACTCGTATTGTAGCATCAAATGAAGAGAGTAAAAGGTTTCTGAACATCGCAACCATGTTGATGAGCATGGTCTTTTCGTAGTTCCACAGCCTAGTTTGCGGTTGAAAATCTATTTCTGAGGCGACGAAATGTACAACAGGCGTGCAGCGCTGTCGTGTTCGATAAATTTATTTCACACGCAAAATTATTTTACCTCGGCCACAAAACGTGTAATTTCTTCAATGCAATCGTTGACAAAAAAGATTTCTGGAAAAAAAGGGAAAAGATTCTGGGGAGATAGTTCTGTATTCAGTGAATATTGATGAACATTGTAGTTGAAATTTGATCTGTCACGCAAACTTTCCCGATGTATGCAAATTTTGCTCTAGACGACGCCAGACAGTCTGACGTCCTTCATACTTTGTTTTTCACTGTTGCTAGGCAGCAGTGCGGACACCTTCAACGAAATATATATACATACATACATATATAAAAATATATTTTTCGCTCGAATTCGCGCGGCTTAGCTCCGCTCGGGCCGGCTCGGCCCGACAAATTTATTAACCTCGCTACGTTTTGATGACAAAACGTCGCTTATCGATCATCGCTAGTTTTGGCTTGTCTTTGCTTTAGTAAATTGTAATTGACAAAAACGATTCAACTTAAAAGTACACAAGTCTTGATGTGTACAGTAACATCACAAAGAAATGGACAAATCAATCATTTTTATTCAGTGAAAATGTTATTACCGGTAAGAATATACTCACAGCGTTTTTCGCTGCTGTTTATAATAAAACGCTAACAGCTCTTTCGCTCACTGTAAATTGTGAGCAATTGAAAATCTGTTTTGCTTAATATTTAGCCTACTGATTTCTTTTTCAGTTTTCTAATGAACTTCTATGAGGGCCCGTTCTGGTCAAAATTATCGTCATATATTTTTCCCATTGCAGAAATAATAAAACTCTGCTTACAATTATTTATATGGTGATTCATAAATAATTATACGTGCCCCTAGAATTATTTATACGTGTACAAATTAATTTTATGTGCCCTATCATTATTTATGCGCTGTTTGAATTATTTTTGTCTGTGTTTGATTTATTTCTTTGAGAGCATGAATTAATTTTTCCTATGCATGAATTTATAAGCAAATCCCATATACCTTTGCGCGCTGTTAACGAATCCCATTAGTCTTTGCGGACTGTGACTGCCACGAGGTGTTTTCAACATGGCGGCTAGTTCTTCGGGTTGGAGCGATTCGCAAAAGGAAGAAACTATCTGAATTGCTGAAAATGCCATTGAAAATATTACTTGACTTACAGACATAGTGGGGAAATCAAGCCTTCCATCAGATTCCTCAAGCAGTTCAGGAAGTTTGTCCTCTACAAACGCTCTCCAAGAACTTCAGCGGTGATTTCCAAATGTGAATTCTAGAGGTAGAAACACAACACGTGGCTCGCCTTGCTACAGTCGCTTAACATCTGCACCTTCTGCTGGAGCTGCACCATATAATCGGCTCCTGGACGGCCAACTGAATCACCAACTGTGACAAAAGATGTGGTGGTCATTGAGTATGGCCATGATCGAGTTCCATCCAAAGCAGAGAAAGCAGAACTCGAAAAATCCAAACGAGTTATCTCGGGATTTGAAGTGAGCAAAGACTGGAGTGCTAAACAACTGGAGAAAGAACTGATAGCATTGCTAAAAGGCACACAGACGGAGGGATTCTGCTTTGAAATCGTGAAAAAACTGTTCTGGGACACTGGTGCCCCCAAACATTCCTAGTGACCGGAGAATAGACTCCAAACTTTTGCTAAAATTGATTGCCCCATCAGGATGTGTTTACATAAGGCTACTTGCTGAATTACCTGATGACGAAAGTGATGATATGCCTTCATATATATACTCAGTTTTTGACCATACGGAAAACATAAGTACAACTGGAGGAATAAACACAAGTGCTAGCGCAACATCAACATCAACTACCAACACAGTCGCAGCAAGCATAATAGTGGACCAAACAGATGTAGGGGATGCCAGCACAACAGCAGCAAGTGTCAGCCCAGTGGCAGCATCAGCTTCTGATCATGAGGAACATTTAATTCAGTGTCCATTTGACATCAGCTCAATAATTGACGCAGCAAATAGCCAAAACCTTCACGATCCTGTAGAGGTAATACGGTTTCCTCAAGAGAAGATTGTCACAGGAAGACCACTTGAACTAACCTCTTGTGAAGAAACATGTGAAGGGGCAACAAACTTCATCACTGTGGATAGGGAGAGGGTTCTTGAAACAACCTTCAGTGAACTATAGATTATTGACAACTACAGATTGACTTTTAAAGTAGATTTTATGGGAGAAGAATCAGTTGACCAGGGGGGTCCACGCAAGGAGTAGATTAGACTTATGAACAGACAGATAAAGGGCAAGTATTTTGATAATGGATTAAACAGTATCTGTCAAAAGATTATTATTATGTTGGCATAATGGTTGGAGTAGCAATGTTGCAGAATGGCCAAATGCCTGCATTCATTGATGATAGCATTTTACAGGAACTCCTGTCCCCGAACAAAAGTAGTAATCATTGTGTGAAGGCAATGCAAGCGGGACTGGAGATGCTAGGTATGTTAAGTGCCCTTCGGCAACTCCCCATGCCTATTCACTTGTTGAGACCAGAATCTCAACACAAAGTCAATGCCCCAAGGCTTTTGCAAACACTAAAGCCAAAGTTTTCCGAGGAGGGTAGCAATGCCCTCAAGCATCAGTTTTTTGTAAGATATGTAAGAGAGGTTGCTAGCGGCAGACGGTCATGTGGAGAGAGGCACCTTGAGTTATGCCACATTTTGGAGTTTTTAACAGGTGCTTCTGAAGAGCCAGTTCTTGGATTTGGCATGAATTCATCAATTGAATTTGTTCTTCCTTTGATCAGAAATGGTCAAGATTCCACTGTGCAAGCAGGAGAACCAACAGCTCGTGCAGGTTTTACACCGACTGCCCACACCTGTGCTAATATCTTAAGTCTTCCAAGGGCAACCCATGAATTTCAGTTACCTCCTCAGGAGAAGCTGTTTGAAATGTATGATTTGGCATTTTCCCAACCTGTCTTTGGCAAAGTTTGATTATTTTAAATTTTCATAATAAGACATTAAATCACAAGTTCTAGTTCACTTTTTTGGAAGAATGTTACAGTTCTGTTCACAGACAGTGAAAATTTGAGAATGTTATTCCTTTAAAGTGATAAGCTATGTGATTGGCTTCCAATTTCACCTTTTCATTTCCCTGTTGTGTTTAAAATGTAGAAGTACGTTGTAACAAGAATGTGGAAAAATTAATATTGTTGATTTTGAAACAAATTCTCGCTACTGGTAGTATAAGGATCATATGGAGAACAGTATGAGGGATATTCTTTTTGATATTAGGATTTAAAAGGTTAAGGACACTATAGCCCTACCACAGAGGGGATCCTACTGCTACCCAATGCACAAACATTTTGTTTTGCTTTTAACAGTATCTTCAGACATTCCAATAAGTTCAGGATGTTTCTTAGTATTATAACTAGTTCCTGTTAACAGCTTAGAAGTAAGCATGTTCCAGTTTTTATAAGCATGTTTTTGACATGTCCTTTGTTGCAAAGAGTGCAATAAAGAAAGTTTTGTTTTAGAGGAAAGTTAATTGTGTCCAGTCAATGTGGTGGGTCAGGAACCCAAGAGTAATGAAAGTGAGTAAGGAGTCAGGAACTAAGGTGATGATACCGCTGATATGGCACCTGATAATTACAAAAAACACTGTAAACTGTAAATCATCAGAATATCCAGATATTGGAAGGTGTGCCATTTGTTTTCTGACAAACCTTGAGAGCGCTTTACATTTTTTTTTTTGGGGGGGCCGGGGGGAAGGGGATGCAAACTTGTTTGTTTTGCACAGTTTCAAACTTATTTTTAAAACTGTGCTCTAATCCACTGCCCATTGCCATAGTTGTGAAACTGATATTTTACTGAAAGAAATTTATCATACTGTAATGAGAGATAAAAACAAAAGACACTCAGAAGTGATTTTGAACACAGGAATCTAAAGCTCGAAATATAGAAAAAAAATAACGCAACAAAATCTCTCTTTTAATTGCCTATTGTATCTATTGACCAAAGTAAACTCTGGCAAAATAAAGCTCCCAAAGGTAGAATGGGATAGTGAAATATTCTTACATTGCATGCCTCACTTCTTTTTTTCCTCTTTTCCGGAATTTCATTGTCTCCTTATTTCGTGAGGTTGTTTCCTAGTAAAAGTAAAGGTTTAAGTTAAAGGAGAATTAAGTAACTCCACTCACTGTTTAAAGAGTGTAATACCACCATTTCCATCATTCTGTATTGGATCTGGCATTTGGGTTAAGTGTTCATCAGAAACCTTTAATGATAGAGGAGAAACATTAACCTGATAATCTTCGTCTCCTACAGAAACTAAACCCTCTGGATCAACTCCAAACTCTTCAATTTCTGCTGGTGACAGTGCTGTGTTCCCAGAATGCATGTTCTCCAACATCCCTTTTTCCCACATTTGCAAGGGTGACAGGTTGTTTTCACTTGAAACTGGGTGATTGTTCATTTGTTGAATAAACTCATCCAAAGATCTATTGATCCTGGGAATAAAGACATGGTGAAAACTATACAAATGAACATCATCCAATGTGTCATGAATGCCCTCATCTTCCATTGCTTCAAAAATGCGCCCATAAAAAGCCAGTACACCATAGCAAATATCCCGATGCGCTCTCTCAACTCTAGAGTTATGTACTGAGGATCCAGTTATGATGTTTCCTCTGCCTTCTCCACGTTGGTCTATCATGCATTGGCCGACATAAAAGTTTTCCATGCCATAGTCACTTCGAACACGCGATGGTAGTCCACACTGTTCCACTCCTTTCTGGAACTGGAACAAAGATAGGACTGTATCAGCTTTGTTGTTGTTGCAGCAGGAAGCGTATATTAACAATCTTGTTTTTCCATCAATACAGACATGAGTTATCAGTTTGTATCGTATCAGTTTGTGCCCAGAGTCAATATGCCAAAGACTGTTAAGTGCTAGAGCAAAATATTTCCTGCGATGGATTGTCATCCGCCACCGCAAAGCAGTGCCAACAGGGTCAACATGATGTCAACAATCACTGACTCTCCATCTTTGAATACGGAAACCCCGACTTCTCAATGTACCGATGAAGCGCGTCCTTCCGATATTAGGGTCAGTGGGCCTTCATTTGAGTTACCTGTTATACTAAAATAAATCTCGTCCAACTCATTATCTGTTATATCCGAATAACTCTCAAACTTGTCATCAAGTCCAAACTCATTGCGCCTTCTTTGAATAGTAGAAACACTAACCTGGGGCATATCTGCTATTTTTTGCCACGAAAAAAAGAGTGAGCGCAAGTGTTCTAGCTGATCCTTGGAGATGTCATAACGTTTTCGCCCAGATCCAAACTGTGTTGACGTCACACCTGCAGAGTAAGCCGCATCCACGTACAAAGCTGACACTTGCTCTCTTCTTTCTATCTCAAGTGACAAAATAAGCTGAACTGACGCACAGATTCCTTTAAATCCTGCAGTGGTACCTTGATAGCATTTGTAGGTAGCCCTTTTGGGTTTGGGTCACCTCTTGTTAAGTCGTTCAATAGCAGAGATAAAGTCCCTTTAGCATCTAGAGGGTAACGTTTTGCGTCTCTTAAAGCGTCCGTTGTTAGCTGCTCGTTATCAGGGGTTAAAAAAACACTAACGACTGCCTTCAAATTTTGTAGAAAATTACGAAAACCTCGCTCATTTCTTTCTCGGATAACGCTCGTGCGATTCACTCTGGCCGCCATGATGAAACTACCAGTTCTCACACGCAGGGGATCATGGGACTCTTTAACAGCGCGCAAAGGTATATGAGATTTACCTATAAATTCAAAGAAATAAATCAAACACAGACAAAAATAATTCAAACCGCGCATAAATAATGATAGGGCACATAAAATTAATTAGCACACGTATAAATAATCCTAGCGGCACGTATAATAATAATATTAATTATTATTATTATTATTATTATTATTATTATTATTATTATTATTACTATTATTATTTGATTTTCTACTAGAGGAATAGATACAGATAGTTTTTATATATTATTATTAATATTATTATTATTATTATTATTATTATTATTATTATTATTATTATTATTATTATATCCTTTTTTAACCCCTAGGCTCACAGGTTACGCCGTGCGCCCTGTGCAGCTTTTTGACTAATTTTAGCATCCAGTTGAGAACTCTGCTATAATGACAATGATAATGATAATGATAATGATAAATGATAACGATAACGATAACGAAAACGATAACGATAATGATAATGATAATGATAATGATAATGATAATGATAATGATAATGAAAAAGATAATAATAATGATAAGATAATGACTATTATTATTAGTTTGTTAAATATAGATGCAATCGTTGAATCAAGATAACATCAGTACCAGTATTTTTCATACTAAAATAGAAAATAATTTGATCTTTATTTTGTAATTCGAAAGCGCATTGTATTTAAAACGCAAACACGATAAAAGCAGTTGTAAAGGGTTCTTTCCTAAAACTTTGAACAGCTACCTTTATTTAAAACGGAGGAGGGGGTTAGTTTCTAAAGAAAGTGTGATGCGGGCTTGATGGGAAGTGAAACGAAGGAGAGAGTAAAACGCCAGCAACGTTCGGAACGTCAGCACTGAAATCGGTGATCACGCTCGTTTGAAGTGTTTGTTTAGCCAAACATTTGCTCGTTGCGCTTCACCTACTGTCGGTTAGGAACTGGGGCTAGTTTTGGTCAATCTTTTATCATTTTAGGTTACAAGTCTGGCTTGATGTGGCCTACTGCCTGTTTTTAACATGACAAGGAGCCCGCATTCTTTCGTCACAGCAGCTGTGTTTCTGATGTGTCACGTGCTCTCTCGAGTAGAAGCTCAGCAATGTAAAAGTGAATATTCCATATATGGCGCAAAGTTAAAGGGGCACGTCTTTGAAGAGAAAAAGACTGCCAATTTCTTGAACTGTGTAGAGCGGTGTAACTCGAACCTAAGATGTCAAAGCGTCAATTACGTCATCAGTCAATATGTGTGTGAGTTAAACAGGCGCACGAAGGAGGCCAGACCAGAAGACTTTGTTCCAGATACAGATCGAATTTACGTAACAAGGCTAAGTGGCAGAGGTATTATTGTTCCTAGATGGATACTCCAAAATAAGTCTGGACACCTTGTGATGTTTACACAACGTAGTTTTGAGAGTGATGCTGCTGACGTAGACAAGAACCGAAGCCCATTTGTTAAGCAGAGAACTGAGAATAGAGCTTCGTTTAGGCAGGGAACATCTGTTTTGGGGGTTAAGCACTGATCTACACTATTTAGACCTACGAAAACGGTTTGCTGTCATTTGTTGTCATGGCTTAAATTTGCTGAATAAGTTAAAAATTACCATTTTCGTCAGCCGGCCCTCTTTGGTCTAGTAGATATGGAAAGGAGATATGAAGCAAATGACCCAAGATCTAGGTGTTCACTAATTACACTTCTTTTATCGTAAAAATCATACGATTTCTGTTGTGTAAACAACATAAGGTGTCAAGCCTGGTTTTGAAGTATCCATTCTACGAACTATTGTATACTAATACAGCGTGGTACAGCGTTCGTTCTTGTTAAGCAAACAAGTTTCATTAAATGAAACTAAGACACAGGACATTTCGGTTAGAATGAAAACTGAAAGGATAACATTTACCTTTTTTGAATAAGAAAGCTTAAAAGGTGCCTTAAATGATCGTGCAGGCCGCATCCAAGTGACTTTCTATGTTAATTGTAGTAACGCAAACACAGGGCCACACAGTCAGGGTGGGGGTGGGAGAGGAAAATTGGCGCGACGAAATTTGACTGTCCCTGGGTCTCCGAGGATGGGGTAACGAGCGAAACAGAGAACGAACGTAGCAACTGTAGCATGATAAAACCTGTCTTTGCTTTTCGTCAGTTCCTCTAGGTTCAATTCCGGAGGTACCTGCTACATCATGCTTAGAGATCAAGGCTGGTGAAGGAGATAATGTAGTCAACGGTAACTACTGGCTCGATTCAGTCAAACCTGGCCAGAGTGTTTTGGCTCCTTGTAACATGCTAACAGGTGGTGAGTTATCCATCAAATATCAAATTTGTTCTTTTAAAAAAAAAAAAAATCATGGCACACAAAATTCTCATCATCATCATCATCATCATCATCATCAATAAAACAGCGATTGCTTCCTATAAAACTATTGCTTCTCTGTTCTATGGGTCGATTTAGACAGTAATACTTTGTTGTATGTGACAACAATACAAACATGTTCAAAACCCTGGGACAGCTTTAGAATAAGACATTATATTAGGGCCGTTCATACGAGAGATAGTAAGCTGCGGCTTTAGCTTATCTGAGAACGAAAATGTGCTGTTTAAAACGAAGGTAAGGCTTATTAAGCCGCGACTTAAGCTAGCTGAGTCGTGACCTATATTGCATTTATACGGTAAGTCTTGTCGCGATTTATTTCCTTCGTGTAAATGGCTCTGTTATTGAATAACGAGAGTTGTATAGTACGACGTTAAATGCTATAGACGTCACGTAAGTTGCAGAAGTTGTGAGCAAAAGCCGAAGCGCCTAAATTCGGCCTTACAGCTACTATTGTTTATCGCTATGAAAGGTCGTAGTACTCAAGGAGACGAGTAACACGAACGACACTAAGCGAAGCTATGCTTTTAATGCCTGGTCCTAAGGATTCTGGGAAAGCCATAAAAACTACTTCATGTAACGTCTTCCTTTTTTCTATAACAATAAAATATAAGGAGCGAACAAGTAACAGAAATAAAACGTTAAATCAAAATGATAGAAAGCTGACTTAACATGAAAAATTAAAACCTTTTTTTAACTTTTCTCTAGCAGTAACTCAACCAATTTTCAAAGTTCCACTTCTTAAAATGTTCATTGTTCGACATCTTGTTTCCTTCCGTGCTGCACATTCAACAAATGTTAAAACTTCAAAGTTCATTGTCTCTAGGTCACAAAACCATCAATTCTGGAAGGGCTCACAATGGTTTTGCCACTTCGAGAAACAACAGTCTGTTGTGGTTGCATAGTCAAAATCTCTTCTACTACAGTACACTTTGACTGAGGACTTTCATTAGTCTGTCTCATTGTCAATGCCTGTTTCACAAGAAGATCTGCCTTGGCATCTGGTAATGACAAATGAACTTGCGATTCTGTCAGTAGAGGTTTGCGCTCTCTTTTTTAATAAGAAAGGAACGTGGTCCAACTTTTGCCACACACGAACCTTTCTCCCAATATGTTTTAGGGTTGACAGGCTGAAGCCTGACTGGCTCTCCTACTTGAAGCTCGGGCAATGGTTTTGTATGCTTGTCATATGCGGCTTTGGCCTGCTGTATCTTTTTTTTTCATGTTGTCATACCCTCCATCTATAACCTCTGGCTTCAGTAATGTTTCAGTTGTTGGAATGGTGGTCCTAGTCGTTCGAGACATCAAGTTTTGGACCGGGCTTATTAATCCATTGCTGTCAGTTGTGTTACGCCACTCGAGCAAGGACATTTGTGACCTCGTTTGGCCTTCTTTACTAGATTCTTTGCAATTTTGACGGCCGACTCAGCTTTTCCATTGCTATGTAAAGGTGAACTGGTAGTGCGCTGAAATTCCTATTCATGAGAGAACTTGGCAAAATGTGAAATGGAATACTGTGGACCATTATCTGTAACCATGTCAGCAATGCCGTGACGTGCAAAGTGGCGTTTGGTTGCATTTACCACTGATTCTGCAGTAGTATCTGAAAAGTGATCAAGCTCAAAATAATCACGTGCACTGTGGTAATCAACAGTCACTAAGTAGTTCTCATCACCGAAGGTGAAGAGATCTTGTCTAACCTTTGACCAAGGAGTTCCAGGAATCTTGTGGGTCATCAATGATTCTTTTTGCTGTCTAGCTAAGAAGTATTTGCAAACTTCAGAGTTCTGAACTTGATTTTTTATTTGGTCTGCCTTGCACGGCCAAAATAGCACATCACACGCTCGAAGTACACCAGCATCGGGCCCAAGGTGGCTGGAGTGAGCTCTTGCAATCGTCTGAGGTCTCATAGAAGCAGGGACAGTCATTCTCATTCCTTTCTACAAGACTCCATGTTGAACTGTTAACTCCTTTTTGTAGTTTCAATACTCGGGGATACAAACTGGAACTTCTTCTTTGGTAAGGGGCCAACCTGTCATAATCATGTTCATGACACTTTGCAACGCAGCATCTGCGATTGTGCACTGTTTGAGTTGCTGATGAGTCCCTTCTGATAAGCGCATGTAATCAGCTTGATTGATGTCAGCAATATCTGGAATTAACAATTGCTCCTGGATGAGCTGGAAGATCTGATACTCTGGGATGTTTCCGTGTTGGCTGTGATCGTCTTGAAGGTAAGTTCTACTTGGCATATCAGCAATATACATCTGTGATCCAGGAAGGCACTTTATATGAAGATTCTACTTCTGTAATCGAAAGAGCATTCGTTGCAGCCGTTTTGGTGCGGACTGTAGCGACCTCTGAAATATTGATACCAGTGGCTTGTGGTCCGTCTCCACTATCATGCAGGTACTGAATGAACGGCTGCATACGAAAACTATCACTAAGCACTCTTTTTCCATTTGTGCATATTGGCGCTCTACAGCTGACATTGACCTTGACACAAATGCCACTGGCTGTCCGTTCGGAAAAATCGTGGCTCCCAGGCCAGACTCTGATGCGTCACATTGGATGGTGGTTTCACTGGATACGTCATAGTATTTGAGCACTGCAGGTGTCAAGCTGATCAGATTTTTGATGGTTTGGAATGCTTCTTCCTGCTGTTTTCCCCACAAAAACATAGCATTCTTCTCGGTTAAATTGCGTAGAGGTTCAGACACTTCTGAAATTGTTAGCATAAACCTGGAAAGAACTGCGTTCTTGTCGTCTGGTCAAGGCATGCTTGCAATGGCCTCCACCTTCATGGGATCTGGCCTAAGTCCCTCAGATGTGAACGAATGACCCATGTAGGTGACTTGGTCTAACCCCAAACTCAACTTCTTGTTTAACTTTAAATTAACGATGCGAGCACGGTCCAGCAAGTTCAGTAAATTGCTTTTATGATCCTATAGGGCATCCTCAATAGTTTCACCACTGTCATAACACAGAATGCCGTCTGCAACTACTTCTACATCATTGAGACATGTAAGTGCTTTATTCTGACGACGCTAGTATTCTTCGGGTGCGCTGCTGATACCTTGTGGCATTCGTAAATACCGGTACCTGCCAAATGAGGTTCAGAATGTAGTAAACAAGGAGAGTTCTTCGTCTAGCTTTACTTAATAAAAACCATCCTTCGCATCCAAGACACTTTAGTTTTGGCTAACTTTGGCAAAACTTCATCGACTGTAGGCATTTGGTATTGTGGCCTCTTGTTAGCTCGATTAAAATCTCGAGTGTCTTTGTATACTCTTAACTTTCCGGGTTTCTGCACCGCTACTAAGCTGTTATCCAGTCGGTCGGCTTGATTTCGTATATGATGATGATCCCTCAATCTTTTCCTTAAGCTTTGCTTTGAGTGGTACTGGCACACGTTGAGGAATATGCTGAACTGGGCTGATGTCTGGATCAACCCAATGTGATACTCCACCGGAAGGCAACCCAGACCAGTGAACACATCTTCAAAATCTCTTATGAGTTTCTCAAATAAGACTCAGAGGGGTTCGTAATTTTCACTATTTAATGAGTGAATGAACTGGTCTGATCCTAGAGATATCCAGCCTTGCCTGATGTATGTGTTGCCATCGACGATGGGCAAGGGGGGTTTTCTAAGAGGTCGAAGGATACCTTGCATTTTGAGCCATTGTTCAAGCTAGCTGTAAAGGTGTAAGATCTCAATGGATCAACCACAGGTCCATCGAAAAGTCCTATCTTCCCACAAGGGGGGTGCAACTTGACTTCCCCACTCTGCAATATATTTAGGAAGTCGGTATAAGACATGACACTACATGTTGCCCCCGAGTCTAGTTGAGTTATGATAATAGGGCTGTGTTCAGAGTGAAATGTGAGTGGTACCATAAAGAGGATTTGCCCATGTTACTGCTTACGACTCCAACACATTCAGTGGCAAAGATAGACTCATCAGAGTCAGATGCTGACTCACATGCTGATTCACCACCTTCTTCATATCCTGGCGTTGTACTTGTGTGATGTACCTTGTTAGCTGGTGTACTAATAAGACATGATTCTTTTTCTGACACTTAATGGCAGAGTATCCTTGTTTGCCAAGTCTTCCCAGAAGCTGGACATTTAACTCTATCGTAAGGGTGATTGGTACCACAGAACTTGCATTGCTTTTCACTTACTTTTTCTTCTTTACTTTGCTTTGATTCATGTCCACGATTGCGACGACTTTGCTTTTTATTTCCAGGGCTCTGACATCCTGTTGCATATACGGTATTTTGCGAATCACTCACGGCATCTTTTAATAAGCTACTCTTTGTGTTTTCTAGACACTTCCTTTCAGGGCCTCTATGCATCTTGTTAAACCGGGGACTGGGCGTTCCCGAAGTAGCCTGTCAATAGAAATCTTGGGTACCGATAACTAATCTATCGCGAATTAAACTTTCACAGAGACCCTCAAATTCACAAGATTCTGCCAGCTGGCGCAATCGCACAACATACTGATCAATATTTTCATGCTCAGTATGATTGGCAAATCCAAACTTGACTCTTTCAAACAACAAATGTTTTTGAGGCATGAAATGGTTGCCTAAACCGGACAGAATCTTCTCAGGATCACCCTTTATCCTCAACAGTTAGAGTGGTCAGCCAATTGATTACTTTCGCCACTCCAAACCCATCACGCTGCATAGTGCACTCGCCTGAACTTCCTTAGATTTCCTGTTTAACTCAGTGGTGGTAACGTAATATTGCCAGGCTTGTTGCAACAATTTGCAATTCGTTGAAACATCGTTCGTTACATTCATGGGCAACGGTGGCGGTATTATATTTAACAATTAGATTATGAGCTCGAAATTTCTATCGCATGATAGTTGATGAGGGCGAAGCCCGAATCAACTATCACGCATAGAAATTGAGAGCGAATAATCTAATTGTTTTAGTATAAATCTACTAGTCGTTCAAAACTTGACAACAAGACAGGTTCACGTGTTTACTGAATTATGATATAAATATGTCACACCATGCGAAGATAATTGACAACTGCACGACATTGCATTGGTTCCTGTGTGTGCGCCTTCGCATTTCATTCAAGATTTTATAAACTGTCATGCGCTCGAAACTGAAACGAGGAGCGGAGTTTTTATTGTAAAATGACAAGCAAAGATAATCTGATATGCTGACGTAAACGTTCTCTTTGGAAACCACCTTTTTAATCTACAAAACGTAAATGAGTAGAAAGTTATGGAAAGTTGAACACAGTTTAGCGAAAAAAGTTGTTGTTTACAATGGAGACCGTGCAACCATGGAAGCTGAACGACTGTGGAAGATGGGCGTTTGACTGCTGATAAACTTAGGATGCAACGACAGAAGAAGAGCTGGATGGGTTATTCTCGTTCTGAATTTGGAGCTGAACATTGGAGCGATTCTGAATAGCTAGTGGCTGGTGTTATGGCTCTTCTCCGGATACGAATCTACTCAAAATGTTTGACATGTTCTCCTTCTGGTGGAAGGATGCCCTTGCGTTGTACGATTCAATCGAGCTGTCTGATTTGTGGCCTGTCACTGCCTTGATGTGTCTTACCTCAACATTGCTATCTGATAACACGGTCACTGCTGTAGCTCTCACACAGTGGTTGGTGAGATGTGGAGTAATTCCAGCTGCCTTGCTCATGGTTTTCATTCTCAGGATTGAATTTTCCTGACAGTTCCCTCGGTCGCTGGAACGGGCAATCCAATTAGGGATTGAGATGCTTAATGAAATTCTCAATTGTTTTCACTGGGCAGCGACTGGAATTGATTGCTTCAAACATCTTTCCGTTGGATTCGTCCGTAGAATCGTTGGGTCCGCCCTGGTGGTTTTTGGTGGACATTAGAGCATCCCTTCGGAACTCATAGTACCGTCTTCCTTTGGGTGTAGACTGCAAAACCAGCATCTCCTTGGTAAGTTTTCGTTGATTTTCTCGTCCTTGTTTTCCAAAATAAAGGATCAAGTAAAACCAAGCCGTTCGCAGTAGTTGCGAGGGATCTTTTGTGTTGGCGTCGCCAAGCTGACCGCTTGCGAACAATTCTTGCATTTGTTCGCTGGCTATTGGGGGACCTACTTTCCCTTCTTTCATCACGTTTTTGCAAATAGCGTTGAGTGTTTGGTTGGCCTTTGCAAATTCGGAATCACCGATAATTGACCAGGGCTTGTTGTGAGGCGGCTGTTTTAAATGCCGGTCAATGGCAGCGCGAATCGCTCGAAAGGAAGAAACGTTGAATTCGCTTCCATTTTTTTGCCTTACTGATGCATAAAAAACTTGCAAACATTTTTTCAGCTCTTCTTTTGACTGCTCTTCGATAGGGACGGTGAATTTCTGTTGGCTTGCGAACCATTCTAAAATTTATTTGCAAAAAAATGTGTCAGTATAAGACGCAACTTTGAATGTTTTCAAAATTATAAAATTGCCAACTTTTAAAAGCGAAATGAAGGATAAAATCATTTAACTCTTGTTTCATTTCCTTTTCTTACCGTGAAAAATCTTCATTCCATATTTGGTTGCAATTTTTGTTTTTTCTGGAATTGCCTCGACTAGTAAATTATCCAAATCCTCTTCACAGACACTTCGAAAACGCGAAGACGCGGACGCCATTTTGTTGACGATCGCACAGTTTTAAGCTACTCACTCTACTCGCTATCTATCACAGAATAGATAGCGAGTAGCGTAACCAATCAGAGAACGGCATTCGTGATAGATTACTAGTAGATTTATACTTAAGACTGATATGATGAAGAGAGAAGCTTTGTACTCGCAGTTCTGGTGCTTTTGAAAGCAGAAATCCAATATAGCGGCTGTTAAACTTCCACGTGTTCAGTGCGTAGAACGCTGCAATACTGTAACAGGGGACTAGCTTTTAATAGAATCGCTCACCTTGGAGTCTTCTACTGTTAATTAATATATTTCCTCAATTTGTTAACTTCCTGACGCCATGTTTATCACTATGAAAGGTGGCAGTACTCAAGGAGACAAGTAACACAAACGATGCTACACGAATCCATGCAGTTGATGCCTGCTCCTAAGGATTCTGGGAAAGCCCTAAAAACTGCTTCATGTGACTTACAACTATGATTCAATACGCCTCACAGTCCACCCAAAAGTTAATACACAGGATTTGGGAGGACGGGTTCTGTTCTTACAAACCTACCTTCATAAGGCATTTGTTAAGGTAGGGTCGAGAGGTTTTTAAAAAGAGAATTGGGTTATTTATTTCAGACGCAGACGAATGCAATGCTTCAGTCCCAGTGTGTGATGCCAACGCCAACTGTCAAAACACCGTGGGCTCATTCATTTGCACCTGTAAAACTGGTTTTACCGGAGATGGCTTCAATTGTTCTGGTAAGAAAAGCATGGAAGAAACCGGTGGTTTTGAATTCTGATTTTGGATTTTCTTTAATGAAAATCATTTTCGAACGCAAAATGATGTCACACTCACTAACTATTATGTTGAGTCCGCCTGCGCGTGCTTAAACTTAGAGAAATTTTGTTGTATCATTGCGCCAAATATATCATACTGCCTTGGGAAGTTCCATTCCGAGGTTTTAATGAACTTTTCTTCATTCCTCACAATGCTAGGGCTACTTTTGTGCCAGGAGTGATTTTCAGACAATGCGGGCTGAAAGTGCTGGGACAGTAAACGCTATAGTAGCAGCAAACTTCGCAGTAATACCCCCTCCGCCCCCCCCCCCCCCCCCCAAACAATGTTGAACTGGGTGGGTTGAACAGACGTTACACAAGCAAAATAAGTGTCGATGTTCGCTAAGATCTTTTCAACATTGCCTGGGGGAAGGAGGGAGGGTGGAGGCGTAGCTAAAGGGTCATAATAATGACGGGGAGAGAAAGACACGCAAATTTGAAAGGAATCCAGCAACTGTCCCAAGGACATCTGTCCTCCATTGTACCTTCATAAGGCATTTGTTAAGGTAGGGTCGAGAGGTTTTTAAAAAGAGAATTGGGTTATTTATTTCAGACGCAGACGAATGCAATGCTTCAGTCCCTGTGTGTGATGCCAACGCCAACTGTCAAAACACCGTGGGCTCATTCATTTGCACCTGTAAAACTGGTTTCACCGGAGATGGCTTCAATTGTTCTGGTAAGAAAAGCATGGAAGAAACCGGTGGTTTTGGATTCTGAAAGTTCTTAATCGCTTTTATTCTTATTTATTGCTTATCTACGTTGTCCAACTGAAAGAAAGAGTGTAACAGCAAAAATTAAAACCTATGTAGCACCCGAATTTGTGCAACAGTTTGCCTGATGATGTCAGTCCTTGGCTGAGTTTAAGAACAAAATTAATTGTAATAATTACAAGGAAAATTAACGACAAAAACGTAACATGACCGCCGGACCTCATGTCATCATTGTCAAGTGTCAACTCGTCGAAACGCAAAGTTACGTTTTAATCGTTAATTTTCCATATAAAATGTTTATCGAAATCGATCCTTATTAGAAATTATAATTGTGTGGAATCTTAGTCTTATTTTAGCTTGTCATTTTAACCTAAGGTTTTATTGTTGTAAAGCACTGTTGGTTACGTATACTGACAGCGCTATGGGCGCTTTTACACTAGCCAATTTTTTTTTTTTTTTTTGCAATTTGTCCCGCAATTTTGTGGCCACCCAAGTTCCCACGAATCGTTACAGAGTATAATATGCTATAAAATAAACATATCTCGCAATATGTTTTGTTGTCTCCGTAACCATTGCCAGAAATAGAAGTCTGTTTAACTTCACGCAACGGTGAGTGCAACAGAAATGTTGCGAGACACGTTCATTTCAGAGCATGTTACACTAAGCAACGATTCAAGTAACTTGTGTCACAACGGCTATACGAAATTGCGAGACAAGTTGTTTAACTGATGCATTAATCTGACTTATAATTAATTTCAATTAACGAATACATTTCAAGTTTTAGATTGCGATAACTACCAGAACTTGACAAGCGCTGACCGTCACATAACCCACCATTATTTGCCCACCCTTTGTGACGAATCCCTTGGACCTTCATGGTTCCGTTTCCAAGGAAACGCTGGAACAAAAATGCCTACTTCATGTACTCCTAAAGACAGATGTGGGACACGTGCCACAGGTTGGCTAGAGGGTCCCCACCCCACGGTGCAAGACGGCAAAGTCAACAAGCGGGTCTGTTTCCACTCGGGATCAAAGTGCTGTCGTTGGTCTATCAACATTCAAGTGTTGAACTGCAGTGGTTACTATTTGTACTTTATCAGTGGAACACCTCCCGAACGTCGCTGTGACCTCCGTTACTGTGGCACTGACTGAGAATGGCCCAAATCCATTTGAAAACCACAGTAGTGTTGTAAATGCTTAAAGGGGTTGGTGTCACATATTTGTAATGTTACTTTCAATAGCAGAAAAATGTATCTGCATTGACGGAATCGTTAAAATAATAGTTCAGTTTTGTTAACAGTAATCCTAGTTTAAAAATCGATGAGTAACCAGGTATAATTAAAAGATTCCTGAAAAGACGTTCTCTGGTTAAAAGTTTATAAACACTCTAAGCTTTCGATTGCCTGTCTGCAATCTTTTTATCTAGTAACCCTAGTATTACACAGAAATTAGAGTGAGTTATCTTTGGCCGCGGATGGCCAAGATTTGAATGGCCGATTGAAACTTGAGAAAAATTAACCATTTTTTTTTTCAAGTTTTTCCATCGTATTTTTAGAAATAGCTAAGACATACTGATTATAGGTTGTTCTTTTTAAGAGAAACCGCTTAATATTTTCTTCTCGGTGCTCTAAGAGGATTATGATGGTAATGGTAATGGTATTTATATACCGCATTTTTTATATGCATATATTCAAATGCGGTGCTACATTACTACTAATCGTCTTACAAGGTATCTTGTCAAATATTTGAGTAGTTTCGACTAAAACACAGAGAAATCTCCGTGACAGTGTCGTTTTAAGGTCTATTTTAGCGAAGCCGTAAAGCGGTGAATAACTCTAATGCTCCTTAAACCGACTTGAACCTTATTTGAAACAAATCAGACCAACCAAAAACCTTAGAGATCTTTCTGTAATACTCAGTGTATGTCAGGAGTACCACACGGATCATTAATAGTGCAATATAACTTTGTTTATAAGGATAATGACATGCCGGATTAGAAAGGGTAACAGTTCATAAATCGCTTGGAACCTTAATAGATGAAAAACTGAACTGAAAACCAAATTTTATAGAATAACTTTATTTGCTCTCGTGCTTAGATGAATCATAAATTAATTAATTAATTAATTAATTAAGCAACTTTTAGAGCCTTAAGACTATTGATGTAACAAAGGGGTTTTCGAATCAGTCTCCAGCTTTTTATGTTTGTGTACGGAGAAATCAGAACCAAGCAGAGAGGGAAGTGTTATTGTACATACATACAT
Organism: Pavona decussata; assembly: GCF_977016875.1. Lineage (NCBI taxonomy): Eukaryota > Metazoa > Cnidaria > Anthozoa > Scleractinia > Agariciidae > Pavona > Pavona decussata. The sequence goes on along the minus strand of NW_028145477.1, from coordinate 1,288,673 downwards.
CAGGGGAACCCAACGACAATTTTCTGTCAGATCCTTTGAAACGCTATGTTCGGCTATCTGGAGTGTCTTTAAAGCTCGGTAGGTTGATGTTAGAACTGTGAAGGAAAGTTTTGCTTTTTTTCATTTAACTTATTGCGAAAGCGACATGATATTTCAGTTCTTTTGTTTATTGTTCGTAGTCACGCGCTATGACGTGGACGGATGTTTGAATTTGGGCCCATCCGAAATCGGTTACCACGTGCACTTGGTAGACCACTCGACTCGCGATGGTGTTCTACTTTTTTGCTGTGCTACACCGTGCTGACGAGAGCAAACCAGCTCAAAACAGTTGTCCACGGTCGCCGCATTCTGTTGATTCTCTGTTTGGTCTCTATCATGTCGCTTGAAGTCATAATAGTTTTATCTGTTTGGCCATTCTAGTAGAACTTGAGTCTTTTCGAAATTACCAGGGCATTTTTTTCCATTTCCCGAAAACCTTAGGTCTTATTTCCATTCCGAAAATCTTAGCTCACATTTTTTCTGTAACCGAATCGACATTTTTATAAATCCGAAAGTACTAAGCCTTAAATTTTCCATATCACAAAAGTTCAAGGTAAAAGTTTCATCTTGAAAATTGTAGGGGATTAAGGGCCTTCCGAACAGATAATTTACCGAAAGGATTGTGTTGGGTGCCTATGAAGCATACATTGACGAGATCTCGCAAAAAATGTCAACCGGTATAGCAGCCTTAGAGCGCTTAGGTCCTGTCTGACGTATTGTATTACACTATTTCTTAGGATGTGATGATGTAATTTTTTTTTGCCAATTTTGGTAGTGGCGAAATAGTGTGCCAAATTAAACCATTTTTAAATTCTAAGTTGTATCGGCCTTGCGTCAATTTTTCTATTCCCACCATTTGTCCGGCAAGCAAAGTGATATATTTTAATCCTCCGGCGAAATTAATTCAATACTAGATCTGAGTAGGAGCCCACTACTTGGAGTGCACAACTCCTATAAACCTTATTACCATTTTAATACTATTCTCTGTCGCATTCAAATTGGGCCTTCTTGCCTCCTTTAAGGTAACATATAGAGTGTGTGCACGGCGGCCATGTTGGAGGACTAAGACAATAGAAGATATTTGCATAAAAATAAAATATATCTCCCAAAGGAAAATCATTGTATTGTTTCGGTCCTCCAATATGGCCGTCGTGCACACACTCTATTCTTTTGATTTTTGAGCTCAAAAAGGAGGTAAGATGGGATAATGTGAACACCAACAAAAGGATATTATAATGAAAGCCATTTGGGGATAAACTCTATAGACTCATGTTATGGCGTTTCTACAGACCTTTTTAATTTTTAGATTGAAGTTTCCACAAATTCAATCTCTCACGGGAGTCTTACAAACCAGTCTCATGCTTTGCAAAATTCTTATTTTAATTTTCACTGCTAATAGTATTCCCTTAGGTAGCAAAGGCTTAGTATAGCAGAACTGTACGCTCTCAGTAATGGGCTCGTTATCTACGATATATACGGTAAATTTAAATCCTACGCCCGAGGTCGGTTTCAAGTTACTACATGTAAACCTTGTAGTAGACTTTAAGCTCTATAGGTGGTTTGCATTGCCGCCATGTTGGTGTACAAAACAAAAGAAAATTTGTTCACAAAGCTTGCATAAAAATGGAGGTGAACTCCCAGAGGAGAAAAATCTTATTGTTCCTGTCCACGAACATGGCCGCCATGACGTCTCATGCCAAAGGAGAACGGAAGACTATAAGTCCAATTTTTTGATCACCGAAATTCGCAGAAATAGCATTGAATTTTAAGAAACAACAATAAAAAGTAATGTTTTGATAGCGAAACCGCTTAATGAAAGGAATACTCTGTAACGTTAGGAACCATACACTGGACGAAAAAATGGATTTACATAGGTGGTAAACATGGTGCAAAACTGTAGTAAATGCCACATTTGCTTAAGTTTGCTCAACTTTATATCGAGAAAAATATCATCTGCGGACAATATTTGCTTATCATGACAATGCTCGTAAATGCCGCATTTGTCGGCAACCTTGGCTGCTCTGCAAAACTGGTGTGCAAGTGTGTATGTGGTCAGCATTTGCTTGTGTAGCAAAGATGAGTCCAACTTTGTCAATTTGACTTTATTTGCTTCCTTGAAAAATTATGCAAAGTTTCAGCATTGCTTGTGATTGCTCTATGTAGCAAATGTGTTATTGTTCATATTTGCGTCGGATAGTAAAAACCGTCAAATTATCACCATTGTATTTCTTTACCACAGAAGCAAATTTAATCAAATTTATTCGTTTGTTAAGGTTTGCTCTTGGTGGCAAATCTGATCACATTTACAACGTGGAATATGTTTGCTCTGAGCCACAAACATTACCCAATTTTCAACAGCCCGCATGTTTACCCAGGGTGCAAAATGTGATCAAACTCCCAACACCCGATTGATCTCATGCTATTGCGTATGCTTGCCCTAGGCAGCAAAGTTAGGCAAAATCTCATTATTGGCACAATATTTGCTCCGATTTGCAAACATACTCCAAGAATAAAAATCGTGCCGCACACATAATGTTTTCGCCCTTGCGAATGGGAACAAATTATCAAGAGGAACACATTTTCTCAGGTTAGCAAAACCAAGTATTGGAGGACTAACAAAACAAAAAATTACACTGAAACATCAAAAGGGAAACACAAACTTTCATGAAAAAAATATCTGCATATATTTAATTCTCTGCTACTTATTCAATCTCTTTAAAATAGTGACAATGTTTAAAATTGTACAAAATGACTAGCTACAAGAATAAGCTAAATGGTGAAAAACTGAAAAACGAAACGCAATTTTGTCATGCAACGTAATTTGGCATCTCTTCTACAACATACAGGTATTTAAATGGAACGCCAGTCCGTGATAAAAGGTCAAATGTTCACCGTAAAACTAAGTGGTAATTATGGTATCAACAGGAGGATAATCATTGTGATCTTGATGAAACTAAAAATCACGCCTAGTAAAAAATAAGATTCCCGGCTGTTTCTTTTAGAGTTAGAATTTAGAGTTTCTTCGAAATGGTGATAAATCCCCATACTTCTCCTACCCTTCCACAATTTGTTTTCTGACTGTGAAAATCTGGATTAAACCATGATTACTTCTACGTGACAGTTATTTAACATCAAAGCAAAGAGGCAATAACAATCTGGCTATATCCTTGCATTTATATACATTAATAATATTATTATTGTTTAAAAGCTCAACAATTAACAGCACTCAAAGCCAATTCAGCTGATCTACATTTTCTGACAATATAGGCTGTGCTTTTAATTAAAGTGCACCTAGCCCCAATTTTTTTTGCTTAAATAAATCTTCGCACCTGATCAAAACGCATTGAGCTTTTTTGCGCCTTTTTTCAACCAAATCTTGACTTTTTATGGGCTGTAAAAGCCATCATCTGTCCCATGACCGAGCTAATAAGGGGCATGGGTCTATTCCTTACATCACGCCACAAACTGCTCGCATGCATTTTCACAAAGAATTAATACAATGCAAATCAGTTTGTGACGTCAAGTAAGGAATAGACTCATGTCCCTAACTAGCTTAGTCATGGGACAGATGATGGCTAGATTTCGTAACCTTTAAAGCCCATAAAAAGTCAAGATTTGGTTGAAAAAAGGCGCAAAAGGCTCAATGCGTTTCGAGCAGGTGCAAAGATTTATTTAAAGTGAAAAAAAAATTGGGGTTAGGTGCACTTTAACTGCCTACACTTTATGGTACTATAAAGTTCTGAACATGAACTCATATTACCAGCTAGTGAAAGATACTAAGCTAGCTTTTTAAAGACAACCATAAGGTTGTGCATGCTTTTTCAAGTACAGCAAAAACAAACCCTTGCAACAAACTGTACTGCAACCGGATATAGACTTATTCACAATTTAAGGTAATGGATCCCATTTTCAAAAATCAAAAGAGTGAAATCAATTGAAATTTAGTAAGGCAGCAACAGGACATAGATACTTCTTTCAGCCGGGTAAATTTCCTACGGTTTTCGGGAAATGGACACTGGTACTTTCAATAAGACTCAAGTTCACCTAGAATGACCGCACAGATAAAAATATTATAGCGCAGCTTTAAATGCATTTAAAGAGCTTTAAAGGCACTCCAGATAGCTTAAATTAGCGTTTCAAAGGATCTGAGAGAAAACTCCCATTAGGTGCCCCTGGGATTTAACATGAAAGGGAGGTGCAGAGGTTTTCCTCTTGTTTGCGAACATATATTTCAAACGCCTTGTTCTTGCGAAATTATTGAAATCCTTTAGTAAGGACTTATTGGATCTAGAAACAGGAGGAGTTGGTATAAATCAGATAAATTTTAGACCTCTAGAAAGGAGTTTGACCTCGTCATTAGAGAGAGCTCGTTTTGAACTCTGATGTTATAGGGTAAGGAAGTTTTGAGGTTGTTTCGTCTAAAGGAGCGTTTCTTATTTCTGTGACCCTTCCGTATGTTACGAGTTGCTGTGTAACCCTTTGATTCAGGAAAAGACACACCGGTATAATGTTCAGCTCTACTTTTATTTACATTGACTGCCCCCCTTATATTTTACGAAACATTTTTCTTTTGAGAACAAAGCACAGTAGAAAAGCTGGAGACGATATTTATATTTTGATTGTTTTTGCGAGAGATTGATAACGTTGCTGTAATCGTAGAAAAACAAGTACGCTTGTCTTGGTAAGTAAGAACCGTGCATGAAAAAATCGATTGTCCCTGTGACGACCACTGGCAAGGAGCAAACCCGGCATAGGCCACGGCACCATTATCAACAAAATGCCCGAGACTTTGATGTCTTCTACATTTACTCTACTCCAGGCCGCGTCCCTGGAGCATCTCTTATTGTGCGTGCGCACAGAACGAAAAACCTTAAAACAACAGAATGAAATGATAATCATCTGAACAGCGCCAAATAAGGACACAAGGATCGTGCAAAACAGCTTGCTGCCATCTTGATTGCAAAAAATCTTACCAGGATGAAAGAAGTATCTATGGCCTGTTGCTACGTATAGCAACTGAACCAGAGATGCGATGAACCACGCTATGAAGATTATAATTGAGGTTCGACGCGCTGTGAAAATCCGTCTATACTTGTTCGGCTTCACGATGCCCTAAGATATCTGTTCAAAGACATCCGAGCGAGAGTCCCCGGAGATACGAAAGCCAATGTTAAGCCGAAGTATCCCTGAAATTGACACGATGTGTTATCGAAGGGCCAATCGCTTTTAATTAAGACCGCAGTCATAAAGAGTGTGTCTGGGATCGCCATAGGGATGTCTGAAATGGCCAGCGAGATGACGAATTTGTTGGGAATCGGTTCTTAAACGAGGCGAACGGAGAACAACAATCAATGTTAAAAGGTTTCCCACAAATGCCAGAATAGATGTCACCACTGAGGTTTCTAGCACAAGCAAGAAAGTCTTTCGCAAATTCAAATCCCTTCGTAGCTTTTCCAGGCCGTTCATCTTCAGCAGTGACCCACGATGAATAGATGTATGGCGATCAGTATGAATCGATACGGATGGTATAGCCGATCGCTTTTCTAATTAACTCTTACAATTGTTTATAACAAACTTGTGTAAGAGCGTCATATGTTATTCTTCAGTCCACTGGTGTCAGTCACTGGTCGGATTTACACACGAGTTGTTTGACAGAGGAAGGTCCTTCAATTCATCTCTGAAACGAGCAATATTCAAATGACATTGCATTTCCCCTTTTGATGATTGTTTAATTTTGTAAAACTGTTGATCAAGTTTCACTGACGGAAATTGAAAGTGATATTTTTTATTTTAGCATAAATCAAACAATACATGCATGAATAAGAAAAAGAGGGATTTTAATTTGTTCAATTCAAACTGCGGTTTTAATAAGTATTCTTTCTTCAGTTTTCGTACCGAAGAAGTTTTGATAGTGAAAGTCGCACTGAGGAGATTCCATTATATTTACTCCGAAGAAAAATTAACAGAGGAAGTACGCACAGCATGGTTATTTAAAAGGCCACTGCCATTGTCACTGTATTTTGGTAGAAACTTCTACAATATTTGTTTAAGACTGCACCAGGAGAAGAATATTAAGGGAATTTTCAGGCGAAGAACAAAATATTATCAGTTTTTAGCAACTTCCCTAAATTACGCTGGAAGAACTTGAAAAAATGATTGGCCAATTTTTTCAAGTTAAGATAAACAGTAATTTATATTAGTTTCTGCGCACTAGTAGGCATATTGTTAAAAAAACAGAACCATTATATTAATGATTCCATCTATTTAAATAAGTTTTTTGGCTATTTAAAGTGACACAAGAACAGGTGATACTGCCCTTTAAAAATCAGCAACTTTTCGATTTGTTTTTCTGTTAACTGAACTTACGAAAAAAACTCATTATTCGACAGCTATCTACATGTGTAAAAGAAAATTGGAAGAGAGATCATTGTAGAATTTTATCACAGTAATGGCGCTGGTAGTCTCTGTTTTTGATGCTGATTGCTTGATGCTTCGGGGAGACTGGTTCACGCCAATAACTGTGATTAAGACAGCCTCACAAAACGTTAGCGTCTCGTAAGTGCGGATTTTAGCTGTATCCTTTTGTGGTGTAGATTAGTGTACTGTAATTTCAATGACTGTAATATTTGTACCTTTCTGATCCGTTTTTTTTGTAAACGCCCCACATGAATGAAAACCAGCTTTTAGTTGTTGTGCCCCCTCCCCCCCCCCCCCTAACCTCCCTAAAAAAACATAAGACAAAAACAAAATAAAACAAGGAAGCATAAAAATCCAAAAAAAGAAAAGACTACTACGTTTTAAAATAACAATGTAGATCTGTGAATTTATAGCACTAGCCAATGGTGTTAACGCCAGACTGTTTAATTATTAAGGGCATGTGAGGATTAATTTGCCAAATATGATATTTGGCATTGCAGTGAGTGATAAACCTCTCACAATATCAAAGGAAAGTTGTTCAGTCCTTGTGAAACTTGACAATACTCTAATTCGAGAGCTCGAGTACTGGACAACACTATCAAGCATACCTGGATGAAATAGAAGAAAGAAACTAAAACTGATACGGAAAAAAGGTAAGTCTATTCGTAATTTCACTCAACTATAATTGACAAGGCTTATCGATCCGAAAATTAATCGGTTCCCGTTTATTTGGAAGGCTAAAGTGGCGATAGCCGGTAAAAAATGTCATAATTCTTCGGTTAGTGAAAAAAAATAATGAAAACATTTGGCTTCAGTATTAGCGAGTGTCCATGACGAACCAAATTTCAGATATTAAAAAATTTGCATTTTTTTTTTTCATTTGTTTTTTGTTATGTCGTACTTTTTTCTTCCCTTCCCTAAACTTAAAGGTGTAAGTCATTTTGTAAGGTCCTCAAATTTACAGAGAAAATAACCAGTCGTACAGAAACGTTACATCGGACAGAATTTTTTTTTTCAGCTTTAGAGATGTGGGAATTGCAAGATAGTGCTACTGGCCTTCGCCAATTTGAGCCAACGGGTCATAAATTTTTAATCAAAAAAAGTTAGGGTTGAAACATTTCTTCTACAAACGGGAAGGCGTTTTAATAGCTCGCAATAAAGCATTGGGAGGATCGAGGCTCCTTAAAGTAAAAGCTACACTCGGATCTAAATGACGAAATTTTATTTCAAAACTTAAAACAAACAAGAGCGAAGGGATATTCATGGTTTATTTCTGTATTTCGAAAGTCATATATAAAATCAATATTTTGTCATGCCGTTGGCACTTTGTGGGGGGCTTAATATACGAAGGTAATTACTCTTTATTGGCCCGTCACACTCACTAATTATCTCAGGGATCTTGCTGCTTCGTCACCAAAACGAGGGTGCATATCAGTGACAGCATCATTGAAATTGAATGGGTTGCTAAAGCTCGCGATCCGTTGAACTTTTTCTTAAATTTGTTGGTGACAAAATTCTCGTTTAAAACCCAAATTGAATTTAACTGTTATAATAATGGTTTATTAAATTCATTTATAATAAAGTTTCGATATAGCACGCGCGCTGATTGATTGAAGCAGCGTGCTTTATCAGAGTTCAGATGCACGGAGCAACGGTGTCACGCCATCAGCCCGTTTGTGAAATGCCTGGACTTCTCTCTCGGTTTTTTAGTTATTTATTTATTACTTTATTTTTGGACCCAGACGTCTTATATAACGTAGAAAACGAAAACGAGCTTTTAGCTTCAATGGATATAGACCATCCTGTGTGTAACAGAACAAATAACATGGTGATTAAAAGTGAAAAAGAAAGCCCAGGTGACTGAAAAAACGGAGCTATCAAATACAATGATGGTGCCAGGTACCCTAATGGATCTCGCTAGCATGCGCTGTAAGCATTACTACAAGATAATTAATGAAAGCAATATTATCGAACCATCTGGTATCAAAAAGTGGAAAACTATCTACCCTATCTATTTTGAAAAATGGAAAAATAAATTTGCATTTATATATGAATCAACAAGAGATAATAAACTAAGACAGTTCTCTTTCAAGTTTTTACATAGGATAACAACAACCAAAAAAGAATTATTTCGATTCTGATTAACCGCCAATGAAACATGTATTTTCTGCCCAAACTCAGATTCTATAGAACATACCTTTATAAACTGTGTCAATACAAGATTTTTCTACTCTAAGGCTCTTTCGTGGTTTAATCGAGTAAACAATGCTGATGTGAGCCTCTCTAATGACCGTATAGCTACCAACGAAATTCCACACCTCGAACAGTTAACCGACCTCCAAAAACGTAGACTACACTTATTTGTCATCTTATTAAAACAATATATTTATGCTTGCAAATGCTTTGAAAAAAAGCCGATTGAACAGGAATTCCAAACTAACGTAACATTATAGTGGAAAGTAGAAAATATGTTCTTTTCTGAGCCCCATATTTTTTTGTAATAATATATTTAATATAAGTGTGTTAAAAGTAGTAGATTCAAGTAGTAGTAAACTGTATGGTATCTGTTAACAGTGTCGTAATTGAAAATAGCATGTAAAGTGCCTATATGTAAAAAAAAAAAAAGAAAGAAATTATTAGTATTGTGGGTAAAATTGTTTTTCTCCTCCCCATTGTTTCTCTTTACTATTGTAAGTTATTTAGTGATTCTTTGTATTAAGCTTGATTTTGTATTATGTATTTATATTTATATTTTGTATTTGTATCTTGTAATAATTTATTATAGCTATGTTCAATAAAGTTATTAGTATACGGAAAAAAAAAATGGTGATTAAAAGTGAAGTTTCCGAGGAAGTTAGTGACTAAAACCAAGAGAGGATGTTCCGTCATCCTCTCTGGCTAAAAAACAGAGCCAAGTAGAGACATAAACAAACTGCGATTGTACAAACTTAGAAAGAAGGCAGAGACGAAAAACACCAAAGATAACATAAAATGGGCAGCTCACGTTTTTAAACTAAAGGTATCGTTAGCTATATTTTCGTGTGGAAAATCAAACAAAAAAAAGAGAAAACTGAAAATTTAATTAGCTAGCGATACCCACATATAATATTAAATAAGCTTACAAGATCCTAACATTTTCCACGCAAGTTCCATCACGGCCACCTCTGCTCCTCGGGGTCTGCCAAATCTGCGAGTCAGCGAGCCAAGCGAGTCAGGCGAGCCATGCGAGGCATTTTTTTCTTCGATTGGCCTGGAAGGTCGTCCATCATTTCACCGAGAAACAATTGAAATTTAGCTACAAAAGTGCTTAAAATTGAAACATTCCATTAAAATTCCCTTATCTCGCTTCGGTTGCCAGAACTGATTGCTGGTGCGTCAAATATGAAATTAAAATATGGCTAGGTCAGTTGGTAGAGTGTCGGACTACCGTGCGGAAGGTCGCGGGTTCAAACCCCGGCCGGACCACAACTCAGGGTCTTTAAAATAACGAAGGAGAAAGTGCTGCCTTTGCTCTGTCATCTGAAAATGGTTAGACTTTCTAGTCTTCTCGGATAAGGACGATAAACCGTAGGCCCCGTCTCACAAACCTTGTTTGTAAATAACTTTGTGGGACGTTTTAAAAAAGAACCTACTCACTGTTCGCAAAGAGTAGGGGACGTAGTTCCCGGTGTTGTGGTCTGGTCTTTGTGCGTATATTCTCATGGTTGGGTGGAAAAATGCTCGGAGATATTAGCTGCATTAAGCTACTCTAAAATCGGAGGGTAAATAAAGATTGATGATGACGATGATCAGGGGCGAAACATCTTGGAAGAATTTTGATATTGGAAGTGGGCGAAGATCACGTTATTCTTTCGTCAGAACATAAGATACGGCTGGGTGCAAAGATTACCCTCCGCTCACCGCAGTGAAACAAGCTTCAGAAATTGAACGTTGGCCCTTCGAGTGGACAACTGACAGCTTGTTCAAATATCCTCTCCGGAGCATTGTTTTGAAGCCACAGCAGTCACAACGGCCCAGTTTAAACAGTTCCAGCAATCCTCTTGCTCCCGTGAATTCGACTGTTGTTCATTCACAAAACACAACGCAGCAGTTGGTTTAATACCAGCCGCAAGCTTTAAGCAGTTTGTTCTCCAATTGCCATGTTAATAACGTCCAGATTTTTATGAGCCACAAATCCGCCGGATTCCACTGAACATTTTACTTTTCCACCCTCATTTTTAAATGGAAAAACTATGAAGAAGGGATGGCGTTACATTCGAACTATGCAAAGTTTGGTAACTTTGATTGCTTCGTATTGACATGTTTGACAGCTTTCGTCTTGTTCAATTAATCAAATAATTCGAACCATTCTTACAACGATTGTGATTGGCTTATTTTAGCGCGCTTCTGATCAGAGTACAGGTGCACGCTGACGCCACTTGTGTTCGCTTTGAAAATGAATTTTGTTTTGAAAATGAGGGTGATTGCGTGGGGAAATAAGAGGATTCTTTATCATAAACCAAACAAAGAAGCTTCGACTGCGCTCTGTTTTGTTGTAAAGCACTTAGGAAGCGGCTGGAGCACTCACGAAGTAGGAAGAAACACTCGACTACGTCTCGTGTTTCCCCTACACTTCTTTCGTGCTCTAGCCGCTTCCTACGTGCTTTACGACAGAAAAGAGCTGCACAGTCGAGGCTTCTTTATTTGTTAAATACTGGCACTCGGACCAGAATTCTAGTGTGTTTACAAATCATATGGAACATTGTACAGTTTCTGTGTTGTTTGATAGCTTTCGTCTTGTTCAACCAATCAAATCATTCGAACCATTCTAACAACGATTGTGATTGGCTTATTTTAGCGTGCTTTATCAGAGTACAGGTGCACACTGACGCCACTTCTGTTCGCTTTAAAAATGAAGTTTGTTTTGAAAATGAGGGTGAATGCGTGGGGAAATAAAAGGATTCTTTATCATAAAACAAATAAAGAAGCCTCGACTGTGCTCTAATCTGTTGTAAAGCAATCCTTCTAATTTTGTTTCAGTTCCAAACGTTAAGAACTGAAACAAAATTAGAAGGATTTGTATGGGGTCATCAGGGCATAACAGAGCTAACATCTCGCCCCCAAATGCTGATTTTTGGCAAGTAGGCATTTTTTATCGTGCTCTTTCCGAATACACTAACGAATCCCATAATTTCAAAAATTCAAATATTTGTGACGTCACACGTAAGGACTCTATTTTCATCAACCAATCAGACTGGAGAACGTGACTGATTTTACCAGATGTTTTTCTCCGAATCTGGGTACGAAATTATATTCAACAACAACAACAACAACAACAACAATACTTTATTCTGACCCATTATAATTTCAAATAGAAAATATAAATATATACATAGAATAGATGATAGGGGTACTGGCTGCCCGAAATAACCTAGAAGTTAAAAATGCCAGGCAGCCAGCTGTGAGAAAAGATATTTAAATGTTAAGGTCAGGGACACGAGAACAAACACACATAAATACACACAAAAATAAAGTTAAACAGAGTTAACTAAAGTACCAGTATATTAAAATGACCATAATTCTTGCGTTGCAAAACAGTATTATTTCTTATCTTAGAATTGCAAAATCGAAATCGAAGTACAGATGTCTAGTAATCTCTGATTAAGTGTTGTTTCATTTTCTTTTCAAATAAAGACAAAGAAGATGATTTAATATCTTCATCAATGGAATTCCACACTGATGGACCTTGAAAACTTATATTGAATATTCCATAATTAGTTCTTGCTTTTGGGAGATAATAAGACTGTTTTGAAGCAAGCCTTGTATTATAGCTATGAATCTGTGTTATTTTAGTGAAAAAAGAAATAAAAACAGGTGGTAATAGTTGATTGTGATATTTGTACATAAAGATGGCTAAATAAAAAGTTACTAGGTCCAAAAATTTTATAATTTCAAGAGACTTAAACAAAGGACTAGAGTGTTCATCAAATCTAGAGAAGGTAATAATTCGCATTGCTTTTTTCTGTAGAATAACAATTGGTTAAAGAGTAGTCTTATAGGTATTTCCCCAGATAATCATTCCATAAGTAAAAAAAGGATATATAAGGGCATACGGAAACTAGTGCGACAATCCAGGTAGGAGTTTTTTTTTTCTCTCGTACAAACAAAGAACAGTCAGTATCATTGTTGTTGGTATCAATCTAAATTACTGTCTATCTGGAATGAAGTTTCGTGTATTTCTTGGCTTATGGGAGTCTCATTGGAAATCTTAACAATTACGCGCGAATTGAGCCGGGGTTCAGTTGAGCAACTTGGGCCAAGTTGCCAATTCATTCAGCAAAGTCAAAGTTTTTTTTAAATCCCTAAATTGGCTACTGCACAAGAGTGTATATGCCTGAAGCTGAGAGAATAAAAGTTGCTGCCAATTTCATGTGGCAAGTTTCAGGTTGTTTACTAATTTTTTTTCATGTCGTTATGTTTTTGATTCTCTGCTACTAGGACCTTTTTATACAGCGCCGTCAGTCTGGCGAACCATATGCACGCGGCAATTAGTACAGTTTATTTTGTATTCGTCCTTAAAAAACTGTAAGGCTTGAGCTTGGAAAGTCTTAATTCGAAGTTTATATTAAGGAACTTTTCAAATCCTTGAACCAAGTAGAACGGTAAGCCTTTTCCCTTGCGTAAAATCAAATTGTGGCAAGTGGTGCCATAGTGATTTTAAAAACATCTTAACTTTCACTCTGTGGGGTAACATTTACGTGCTCGGGAAGTACATTTAACCTGCTGCGTACGTGATTGAACGGCTGGCGTAAACACAACTTAATACGATTACAGAAGCGGCTCACACATCTCAGTAAAATTGCATAAGTTCTCCAATTTATTTACGCACGCGAAGGCAGTTAAATTTACATCCGTGTGCGCGTAAAATTTGCACCAAAGGAGTAATCCACCTTTTAGGGAAGGCTTCCAAATATCTGTTTCGGTTTTGACTGATCCCGATTAATCGGTAAATGAGATTTTTTCCGTCGGTGCAGAGTGAAACGGATGATAGTTTGGCGTCGGGTACAGATCATTGCGGTTTCACGCCCAACAATTTTACGATATAACGATTCATGACATCCCATGGCTTCAGGAAGAATCAGTAGTGAGCCGGAAATCTGAATTTCTACCTAAAAGTTAGATTTCTGCACCGAGGTCTATGCTATTTTATTAAGGTTACCCGGCACCTTCAGAGGTGTCTTCAGATTAAATCAAATTAAAGCTTATAGAACTGGCTATCCAACCAAACCAAGAATTTTGAAATAAAATGAATTGCCGAATTTTTAGCGCTCTTTTCTCGAATAAATTTTTTTCACTTGGTGGAGCCACTTCAAAGAGCTAAAACTCAAAAGGAATTTGTTCGTTTGCCTTCAAATTTGGACAGTAGCTAGTTAAACATATAAACAACAAAAACGTGTCTGCGAATTTTTTCTTTCGAAATATTTTTTTCTCCGAGATCGATTTGTGTATGATTACTCCACACTTTTTCCATCCTATTTCGAAAATGCTCTACAACTTTTCACTGCGATTGAATATGACATAACGGAGACACGTTTTTTTTAGCGCTTTGGGTCCGGAAACTGAGGAGCAAATTAAATTAGCCAAAAACAAAATTCACTTTGACTTGTAGCTTTAAAAAGGTGATTCGGACGCTCGCATTTAGAAGTCGTGAAAAATTCGACAATTTATTTTATTTCAAAATGCTTGAAATGGTTTGATAGTCAGCTCTATAAGCTTTAATTTGATATAGGGGTTAAGATATCTACAGTTTAAACTGGACGCACTACATCGCTTAAACGCGAGACACCTCTGAAGGTATCGGGTAACCTTAATTACTATTTCTTCACTTTATCTAGATCGTCTTTCAAATGGCATACGTTTCAGGTGGCAAATAACGAATGCTAAGAGAAACAAAAGCCAACGATAAGCGATGTTTTAATGTCAAAACGTCGTTTATCGATCATCGCTAGTTTTGGCTTGTCTTTGCTTTAATAAATCGACAAACAAAAACGATTCAACTTAAAAGTACACAATTCTTGATGTGTACATTAGCATCGCAAAGAAATGGACAAGTCAAACATTTTTCTTCAGTGAAAATATTATTACTTGTAAGAGTATACTCACAGCGTTTTTTACTGCTGTTTTATAGCAAAACGCTAACAGCTCTTTCGCTCGCTGCAAATTGTGAGCAATTTGAAAAGTGTTTTGCTTAATATTTAGCCTATGATTTTCTTTTTCATTTTTCTTTTGTCGATCTTTTACCTTTTTTCCAGATTGTCTGCATGAGGGTGCTGGATTCTCGGCTTTCAGTTATTTAAATTTGGGCCATTTCTCAGCTATCAGATAATTAACGTGTTTTTGTGGTTTTGTATGGTATCAACTGTGCCCCCCCCCCCCCCCCCCAATTAGCCGAAGCGTGTCGAGTGTCAAACAAAGATTTCCGAAGAATTTGCGAGTGATTCAAATCTCTCTCGAGACTTCATGACCTCACGACTTCTATAAACAACCATTGTTAGCAGCTTGTTGTCCAGGCACTAACTGATACAGTTTAGTGGCAAGTTAATTGCTAGTAAAATTCCCACTCTACTTAGGTAATGACTAGCCATCTCAGCAGACAGTTTTAGTAACGCTTGTCACCCGTCAGGTAACAGTTAAAATTTTTGCCAATTCTCAGCTATCACATAACTCCATGTAGGCGCTCTTTCCAAGACGATTTCATATCAGTACTCACCATTTAAAACGCAGCTTGTTTATCCCTTACATGCAGGCATATGGTAAAATATGGACTGGAGTGGAGTGGACTGGATTTGTAAAACATGGACTGGATTAGTAAAAGGTGGATTAGTAAAAGGTGGATTGGTAAAAGGTGGATTAGTAAAAGGTGGATTGGTAAAAGGTGGATTAGTAAAAGGTGGATTAGTAAAAGGTGGATTATTAAAAGGTGGATTGGTAAAAGGTGGATTAGTAAAAGGTGGATTGGTAAAAGGTGGATTGGTAAAACAATAAATGAAACAATAAACTTTATTTTGTTTGCAGATCCTTTTCGTTCCCTTTTTATCTTGATTATCCATACAGTGATCCGATCAAACAATGTCAATGGTATACATTCCAAATAATTCATTCTCTACTTTTACTATTAATTCACTTCAACATTAACTGTAACGAAATCATAATAAGCAATAATTCCCCAGTTTTCTTTATATTGTATCAGAACGTAAATGTAATATTTCCGCATTAGTTCAACGACAACAACAACAACAAAAAAAGAAACGTTGTTTTAACACTGTTGAATCAACAAAAGTTTTACAATAATGTCCAAACGTTCGGCCTAGTAACGAAACAACAGAACTGAGACTGGGAGATGTTGTTTATTTATTACCATTTTATAACATTTGAATTTATCAGCTTTTTTCATGAAATGGTTTTGAATTTATTTTTTGATGGCGTGACAGTGAAAACCACTGATACATGCATCCATAAATAGTACGGCTGGAATGAATGTTTTGACCTTTGACCAATTTAATTTGGCATAATTTCAATTTTGGCGCGAAAGCTTCACGGCGCGCTCGTGATCGAGATGGCGGCTTTCAAGCTTCCATCTCTTTCTATTAAAAAGCGAAGACGGCAGTTTTCTTTGCCAGAGTTTAGATGGAATACAGTATGCATAAAGGAAGAGATAGGGAGTGGCACATTTGGATCTGTTTATTTGGCGAAATGCACCGACGAGGAGCATTGTGTTGTCATCAAGAAACTCAAAGGGGAAGCGGCAGATGCTAAACGACGTTTCGAAAAAGAAGCTGCTATATTGCATAGCGTGAAAGGCCACCGAAACATCTCCTGTTTTTTAAAGTTTTGCCAGGAGCCCCACGCAATCATGATGGAGCATTCGTGCTTCGACTTCGGTCCCCTTGGCGTTGAGAAAAAAGTGTCCACGCGTCGTCCGACCTCGTGCCATTTCTTCTTCCAGAGCACAAGGCTATGGCTTTCACCAGACTTGGCGTTTCTATTTAGTTTTTTTTTTCTAAATTAAACATCCCGACACGGTAACTATTAGTAGTATAGGTAACTATTGCTGAAAAAAAAAAGATGTTTCAACAAAAATCGCGAAATTTTGCATGTAGGTACTGTCTTTTTTCATTCTTTAGCTGAAGAGTGTAACGGGTTTGTTTTATTTAATTTTCAATTATGTGTAGAAAAATAAGGGCAGCGTCACAAACATAACTATTAGTCGCACTAGAACGATTAGTATATCAAACAAATTCTACACTTGAGAAAATTAGGTTTGGCGAAGTAACCGGCGTCACGTTTACATTTCCTATGACATCATTACATTGAGTAAGCAGTTTGGTGTAAATTTTAGCGTCTCCGTCATAGAATAAGAAAAAACATAGGCGAGGTTTAGTCTGACGGAAACTAACGCGCGCGGTTTATTAGATTGGATCATAGTCGTTATCGAGATATATATGTAAATATTAAGCAAGTAATGAACAACGTTTGTTAAAAGCGTTTCTATCACAGGTTTTTTTTTTGCGCCTGCAAGAGGTTACGATTACGATCTTAAAAAAAATTGATGCAAAAAAAATCGCGCTAACTTTAGTTCACAGCTACTAAGCTGAAGAGTATAACGGTTTTTTAGATCACCTGTCGAATCAGGGGAGCATCATCTTGTATTAGGTTTAGCGAGGTGACCAGCGTCATATTTACATTTATTGTTGCTGTTGTTTCGTTACTAGGCCGAACGTTTGGACATTATTGTAAAACTTTTGTTGATTCAACAGTGTTAAAACAGCGTTTCGTTTTTTGTTGTTGTTGTTGTCGTTGAACTAATGCGGAAATATTACATTTACGTTCTGATACAATATAAAGAAAACTAGGGAATTATTGCTTATTATGATTTCGTTGCAGTTAATGTTGAAGTGAATTAATAGTAAAAGTAAAGAATGAATTATTTGGAATGTATACCATTGACATTGTTTGATCAGATCACTGTATGGATAATCAAGATAAAAAGAGAACGAAAAGGATCTGCAAACAAAATAAAGTTTATTGTTTCATTTATTGTTTTACCAATCCACCTTTTACCAATCCACCTTTTATTAATCCACCTTTTACCAATCCACCTTTTACTAATCCACCTTTTACTAATCCACCTTTTACCAATCCACCTTTTACTAATCCACCTTTTACTAATCCACCTTTTACCAATCCACCTTTTACTAATCCACCTTTTACTAATCCAGTCCATGTTTTACAAATCCAGTCCACTCCACTCCAGTCCATGTTTTACCATATGCCTTACATGCAAGCTTGAGGCTTGCGGCATGTAGCTTCCCCTCAACTTTACAATAAAGAATATAAAATGCCAATACCAAAAATTGCATCTAAGTCTAGCACAGAAAGATTTAATTTTGCGCACAATCACTGGCATATTAGTGAATGATCGCCTCACTAAATCACACCTGTTGGGACACACGAGAGTTAACGGCCAGGCCCCAGTTGTTCGAAGAACGCGTAACTTGATCCAGTAGATAAATCACTATTCAGTGGATAAAATGTATTGGCTGGAGCACATTTTATCGACTGGATTTCTTATCATAGTTTTTATTCACAAAAATTAGTTTTCATTTATATGCAAACATGCCAAACTGTTTTTCATATGAAAAGCTTTCCAGGTAGCCTCACTTTCCTAATTAGGTTCAAAGCAACTCAGTCTTCTCGCATTTCGATTCGCGCTTTTACCACGGCGACTCTTCAGAATTTCTGGATTTGGTGAGTGTTCTTCCTATTAATTTACTGTTTTTTCTTTTACCGGAAGTCTTGGTTCAATCCTTTCCCCGGAGTATCAGGAAGCTTCATACATCGAAAATAGTGACAAACGCACTGAAACCGGCCAAACTCTGCATTATATATGCATTCATGAAGAATTCTGTGATTTTCAGAGGTTATAGAATTTTCACAACCATTAAAGTACAAAAAAGAAAAAGAGATTATTTGTGTACAATTCCGTAGCAGTGGCTTACTTTCATCAGCGCAGAAAAAGGAACTTAAAGGAGGATGCCTCCTGTACGAAAGACTTTCTCGGAACATCCCGAGATGCGCAGAAATTATGCACAGTATGAAATGGAGGCAACACGCTTAATAAAAGAAATACACTGTAAGGTTACGAACCATAGAGACTACAAATTGATCTATCCTCGGATGATCAAATCTAAGAAATTTTATAGAACTTCTTGAAACTGTGAAGAAAACTTAACTTTAGTAAGTGTGGGAAGCCCACGCAGTGAAGTAAGGGCTGGCGTTTCATTCGAACTATGCACAGTTTCGTAACTTTGATGCTTCGTTTTGACATGTTTGACAGCTTTTGTCTTGTTCAAATAATCAAATATTTTGAACCATTCTAACAACGATCGTGATTGGCTTATTTTAGCGTGCTTTATCAGAGTACAGATGCACGCTGACGCCACTTCTGTTCTCTTGAAAAATGAAGTTTGCTTTGAAGATGAGGGTGAATACGTGGGGATATAAAAGGATTCTTTATCATGTAACAAATAAAGAAGCCTCGACTGTGCTCTGTCCTGTTGTAAAGTACTTAGGAAGCGGCTAGAGCA
Source organism: Pavona decussata (assembly GCF_977016875.1). Classification (NCBI taxonomy): domain Eukaryota; kingdom Metazoa; phylum Cnidaria; class Anthozoa; order Scleractinia; family Agariciidae; genus Pavona; species Pavona decussata. The sequence continues at coordinate 1,269,591 of NW_028145477.1, read as the reverse complement.
TTCAACAAGTGGGAAGAAAGACTCGACTACGCCTCGTGTTTTCCCTACACTTCTTTCGTAGATAAGAGCTTCACAATCGAGCCTTCTTTATTTATTGAATACTGGCACTTGGCGCAGAATTACAGTGTGTTTACAATTCATATGGAACAATGTACAGTTTCTGATTTGTTTGACGGCTTTCGTTTGAAAGCTTTAGCCTGTTCAACCAATCAAATGATTCGAACCATTCTAACAACGACTGTGATTGGCTTATTTTAGCGTGCTTTATCAGAGTACAGATGAACGCCGGAGGTCACTTCCGTTCGTTTAGAAAAGAAGCTTTGTTTTGAAAATGAGAATAAATGCGTGGGGAAATAAAACGATTCTTTATCATAAAACAAACAAACAAGCCTCGACTACGCTGTAATCTGTTGTGAAGCAATCCTTCTAATTTTGTTTCAGTTCCAAACATTAAGAACTGAGACAAAATTTGAAGGATTTGTATGGAGTCATCAGGGACGTAACAGCACTAACATCTCGCCCCCAAATGCTGATTTTTGGCAAGTAGGCATTTTTCATCGTGCTCTTTCCGAATATACTAACAAATCCCATAATTTCAAAAATTCAAATATGTGTGACGTCACACTTCAGGATTCTATTTTCATCAAACAATCAGAATGGAGAAGGTGACCGATTTTACCAGATGTTTTTTTTCCGACTGAGCTGGGTACGAAATTATATTCAAGACCAATTTTAGCGAGTGAAGAGCTAAGCTGAAATACAGGAGCGCTGGTAATTGATTAAACCTGATCGCAAGTTATAATTATCGTAGGGCCGATGTTTTAAAATGCCCGGAAACTAGTGCGTCGCTCAGGTAGGAGTTTTTTTTTTTTTTTAATCTCTCGTACAAACAAAAAACAGTCAGTATCATTAATGTTGGTATCAATCTAAATTACTGTTACTACGGAATGAACTTTAGTCTATTTCTTGGCTTATTGGAGTCTCATTGGAAATCTCAACCTTTTCGCGTGAATTCAGTCGGGGTTGAGTTGTGCAACCTGAGGCAAGCTGCCAATTCATTCAGCAAAGTCGAAGTATCTTTCAAATCCCTAAATGGCTTAGAGGATAAAAGTTGCCGCCAATTTCGAAAGTTTCAGGTTGTTTCCCATTTTTTTTATGTCGTCATGTTGTTGATTCTCTGCTACTAGGATCTTTTTATTTAGCGCCGTCAGTACACGTGGCAATTAGTACAGTTTATTTTGTTTTCGTCGTTAAAAAAACTGTATGGCTTTAGCTTGGAAAGTCTTAATTCGAAGTTTATATTAAGGAACTTTGCGAATCCTTGAACAAAGTAGAACGAAAGGCCTTTTCACTTGCGTAAAATCAAATTGTGGCAAGTGATATCATTGTGATTAAATATCTTAACTTCCACTGTGGTGTAAAGTTTACGTGCTCATAATATGGGCGTAAATTTAACCTGCTACGAACGGCTGGCGTAAACACAACTTAATACGATTACACAAGCGGACCACGCATCTTCTCCAATTTTGTTTACGCACGCGAAGGCACTTAAATTCCCGTCCGTGTGCACGTAAAATTTACACCTCAGGAGCAATCCACATTTTAGGGAAGGGTTCCAAATATCGGCTTCGACTTCGACTGATCCCGATCAATCGATTTTTTCCGTCAGTGCCGAGTGAAACGGAATCGTGATAAGACATAGGATGATATTTCGGCGTCGGGTACAGGTCATTGCGGTTTCACGCCACACAATTTTACTGTATAACAATTAATGACATTGCTTCAGGAAAAATCAGTAGCGAGCGGAAAATCTGAATTTCTACTGGAAAGTTAGATTTCTGCACTAAGGTCCAAGCTATTTTATTAATTACTTTTTTTTCACTTTATCTAGATCATCTTTCAAATAGCATACGTTTCAGGTGGCAAAAAAACTCATGTAAAGAGAAACAAAAACCAACTATAAGCGACGTTTTAATGTCAAAATGTCGCTTATCGATCATCGCTTGTTTTGGCTTGTCTTTGCTTTAGTAAATTGTAATTAACAAAAACGATTCAACTTAAAAGTACACAAGTCTTGATGTGTACATTAGCATCGCAAAGAAATGGACAAATCAATCATTTTTATTCCGTGAAAATATTATTAATTGTAAGAATATACTCACAGCGTTTTTCGCTGCTGTTTTATAGCAAAACGCTAACAGCTCCTTAGCTCACTGCAAATTGTGAGCAATTTGAAAAGTGTTTTGCTTAATATTTAACCTATGATTTCTTTTTCAGTTTTCTAATGAACATCACCTTGAATTTATGAGAATTTCTCTTGTTTTTCGTGGATCTTTTTCTGTTTTTCCGGTGTGTCTACATGTGGGTGCTGGATTCTCGGCTTTCAGTTATTTAAATTTAGGCCATTTCTCTGCTATCAGATAATTAACGTGTTTTTGTGGTTTTGTATGGTTCGCCCCTAAAACTCGATTAAATTGGGATGACAACTAACGCCTTTTTTTAGCAAATGCCACTCCATAAATGTTTGATACCGGAAAACTAATCCTTTCTGCTTTTGCCAGAAAGGCGGTCGTTTGAAGAGTGAAATATCCCATCCACAATTTTGGAAGTCCAGCACCTGCTCGGAGTTTCAGTATGGACCCTCCTGAATTAGTGTTTTCAGGAACCTCCATACCGACCTCTTAATAAAGACCCAAAGGACCGTTTGAGCCGAAAGTTGACTGAAAAGCTTCTGAACCTGAAGCGAGGTGGGCACCTGACATAGTCCGTATATAATAAGATTAGGCCCAAACATAAGCAACCACCTAGAATCTATGGCCTTCCTAAGATGCACAAGGTAAAATACACCACTAAGACCTATAGTTTCTTGTGTGAACACCTTTGCTTATGATCTGTCTTCCTACCTAGCCGATGTATTATCTCCCTTAACAGGGAAATCAGAGTATACAGTTAACAACTCAGCTCATTTCATGTCCACTATCAACGGTGAGAGGGCACTAGAGAGCGAGATCATGGTGTCTTTTGACGTAGAATCACTGTTCACAAACGTACCTATCGAAGGCGCCGTACAAGCCGCGTTACGGAAACTAGAGGCTGACCCGTGTCTTGCTAACCGCACGACTTTAACACCTGCACAGATTGCGGACCTCTTGGATTTCGTTCTAAGATCCACATACTTCCAGTATAATGGATTAATTTATGAGCAGCAAGAGGGAGCAGCCATGGGTAGCCCAGTATCCGCTGTCATAGCCAACCTCTACATGGAGAATTTACTACTCTGCGGTGCTACCATACGTCAAAGGGTTGTCAGAGGCTCTTCGCCGTTGCCTACAACAGCAAGGCATACGGACAGTTTTCAGATCTGACACAACACTTAGATCACACTTAGTGCGACCTAAGGACACTGTCGACCCAGGAAAACAAGACGGAGTAGTCTACAAGATTCCCTGTGAGTGTGGCAAGGTCTATATTGGAGAGACGGGAAGATCTAGGCATGAAAGGATTAAGGAACACGATAGAGAATACGGCTTGCTCGAACCCAATCCTCCGCCGTTTCAGAACAAAGCAATGCGACGGGCCACTATCCGCTCTGGGATGAGATTAAGTTTATTGACCGAGACCCACATTGCTACACCCGTAGGGTTAAAGAGGCTATTCACATTAGACTTCACCCTGACAACATCAATAGGGATAATGGAATTGCAATTCCGGAAGCGTGGATGCCCACAATCAAACAACACAGCAGCTGATCGGTACCAAGGCGGACGGCCGAGGGAACAATTTCTAGACTGAACGACGAGGATTGAAATCCTCCAATCAACAACAGCCTAAGAGAGGATCGAAACGCACCAATCAACACAAACCAAGGTGCTACCTATACTGTCACGCAATCAGTCGACACCATCCCCTGATGAAGACCAAAAGTATAGCGGTCGAAACGTCGCGATCCACATCTTTGTGACTCAATCGTTAGATAAACGATTAACTCATCTATGATAACTTTATTATTTACAAGAATAAAAACTACTAGATACAGTTTGATTTTATTAAATCCTGAGTGATTTCACAGTTTGCTGTCATAAAATTGTAAAATATCAACATCTTATATATAAAAGCTAATTGATATGTGTTTGGTTCAGATAATAATAATGTTTGTTTTATAATAATAATAATAATAATAATAATAATAATAATAGTAATAATAATAATAATAATAATATAATAATAATAATATTAATGATAATAATAATAATAATAATAATAATAATAATAATGGTAATGATTATGATAATGATTATTATTATTAGTTTGTTAAATATGGATGCAATCGTTGAATCAAGATAATATCAGTACCAGTATTTTTCATATTAAAATAATAAATAATTTAATCTTTATTTTGTAATTCGAACGCACATTGTATTTAAAACGCAAACACGATAAAAGCAGTTGTAAAGGGTTCTTTCCTAAAACTTTGAACAGCTACCTTTATTTAAAACGGAAAAGAGGGTTTGTTTCTAAATAAAGTGTGATGCGGGCTTGATGGGAAGTGAAACGAAGGAGAGAGCAAAACGCCGGCAACGTTCGCAACGTCAGCACTAAAATCTCTTTACGGTGATCACGCTCGTTTGAAGTGTTTGTTTTGCCAAACATTTGCTCGTTGCGATTCACCTACTGTCCGTTAGCAACTGGAGCTAGTTTTGGTCAATCTTTTAACATTTTATCATTTTAGGTTGCAAGTCTGGCTTGATGTGGCCTACTGCCTGTTTTTAACATGACAAGGAGGCCGCATTCTTACGTCACAGCAGCTTTGTTTCTGGTGTGTCACGTGCTCTCTCAAGTAGAAGCTCAGCAATGTAAAAGTGAATATTCCATATATGGCGCAAAGTTAAAGGGGCACGTCTTTGAAGAGAAAAAGACTGCCAATTTCTTGAACTGTGTAGAGCAGTGTAACTCGAACCTAAGATGTCAAAGCGTCAATTACGTCATCAGTCAATATGTGTGTGAGTTAAACAGGTGCACGAAGGAGGCCAGACCAGAAGACTTTGTTCCAGATACAGATCGAATTTACGTAACAAGGCTAAGTGGCAGAGGTATTATTGTTCTTAGATGTTTACTCCAAAATAAGGCTGGACACCTTGTGATGTTTACACAACGTAATTTTGGAAGAGATACCACTGACGTAGACAAGAACAGAAGCCCATTTGTTAGGCAGAGAACTGAGAAAAGTGCTTCATTTAGGTAGGGAACATCCATTTTAGGGGTAAGGCACTGATTTACACTATTTAGACTAAAGAAAACGGTTACTTGTCATCTGTTGTCATGGCTAATTTTCTGAATAAGTTAAAAATTACAATTTTCGTCAGCTGGCCCTCTTTGGTCTAATGGATATGGAAAGGAGATATGAAGCAAATGACCCGGGCTGAAGGTGTACACTAATTACACTTCTTTTACCGTAAAAATCATACGACTTCTGTTGTGTAAACAACATAAGGTGTCCAGGCTGGTTTTGAAGTATCCATTCTACGAGCTATTGTATACTAATACAGCGTGGTACAGCGTTCGTTCTTGTTAAGGAAACAAATTATTTCATTAAATGAAACTAAGACACAGGACATTTCGGTTAGAGTGAAAACTGAAAAAGATAACATTTAAATTGTTAGAATAAGAAAGCTTAAAAGGTGCCTTGAATGCCCACGCAGACCGCATCCAATTGACTCTCTATGTTAATTGAAGTAACGCAAACACAGGGCCACTCAGTCAGGGTGGAGGGGAGGGGGGGAGGGGAGGAAAATTAGCTCGACGAGATTTGACTGTCCATGGGTCTCTGAGGATGGGGTAACGTGCGAAACAGAGAACAAACGTGGCAACTGTAGCATGATAAAACCTGTCTTTGCTTTTCGTCAGTTCCTCTAGGTTCAATTTCAGAGGTACCTGCTACATCATGCTTAGAGATCAAGGCTGGTGAAGGAGATAATGTAGTCAGCGGTAACTACTGGCTCGATTCAGTCAAACCTGGCCAGAGTGTTTTGGCTCCTTGTAACATGCTAACGGGTGGTGAGTTATCCAGAAAATATCAAATTTGTTCTTTTAAGAAAAAATACCATGGCAAACAAACTTTTCATCATCATCACGAATAAATCAGCAATATCGACACGACATCGCCCTTTGTACCTACCTTGTATCGTTAATCTAACATCGGCAACTAATCAAACTATTGCTTCTTTGTTCTATGGGTCGATTTAGACAGTATTACTTTAATAAAACTACTTCATGTAACATCTCCCTTTTTTTCTAGAACGATAAAAGATAAGGAGCGAACAAGTAATAGAAATAAAATGTTAAATTAAAATCATACAAAGCCGACTTAACATGATAAATTAAAACCTTTTTTTAACTGTTTTCTAACAGTAACTCAACCAATGTTCAAAGTTCCACTTCTTAAAATGTTCATAGTTCGACATCTTGTTTCCTTCAGTGCTGTACATTCAACAAATGTTAAAACTTCAAAGTTCATTGTCTCTAGGTCACAAAATCATCAAATCTGGAAGGGCTTACACTGGTTCTGCCACTTCGAGTAACAACAGTCTGTTGTGGCTGCATAGTCAAAATATCTTCTACTGCAGTACACTTTGGCTGAGGACTTTCATGAGTTTGTCTCATTGTCGATGCCTGTTTCACAAGAAGATCTGCTTTGGCATCTGGTAATGACTTTATCTTGACGAACGAACTTGCGATTCCGTCTGTAGAAGTTTGCACTCTCTGTTTCAATAAGAAAGCAACGTGGTCCAACTTTTGCTACACACGAACCTTTCTCCCAAGATCCCTTAGGATTTACAGGCTGAAGCCTGACTGGCTCTCCTACTTGAAGCTCGGGCAATGGTTTTGTATGCTTGTCATATGCGGCGTTGGCCTGCGGTCTCTTCCTTTTGGTGTTGTCATGCACTCCATCTATAACCTCTGGCTTCAGTAATGTTTCAGTTGTTGGAATGGTGTCCTTGTCCTTCGAGACATCAATTTTTGGTCAGGTGTGTTACACCACTCGAGCAAGGACATCTGAAGGTTTTTGTTACTTCGTTTGCTAGATTCTTTGCAATTTTGACGGCCGACTCAGCTCTTCCATTGCTTTGGCTATGTAAAGGTGAACTGGTAGTGTGCTGAAATTCCCATTCATGAGAGAACTTGGCAAAATGTGAACTGGAATACTGTGGACCATTATCTGTAACCATGTCAGCAATGCCGTAAAGTGCAAAGTGGCGTTTGGGTGCATTTACCACTGATTCTGCGGTAGTATCTGACAGGAGATCAAGCTCAAAATAATCACTGTAGTAATGAACAGTCACTAAGTAGTTCTCATCACCGAGGGTAAAAAAGATCTTGTCCAACCTTTGACCAAGGAATTCCAGGAATTTTGTGGGTCATCAATGATTCTTTATGTTGTCTAGCTAAGAAGTGATTGCAAACTTCACAGCTCTGAACTTGATTTTTGATTTGGTCTAGCTGCCATGCTCGGCCAAAATAGCACATCACGCGCTCGATGTACACAAGCATCAGGCTCAAGGTGGCTGGAGTGAGCTCTTGCAATCATCTGAGGTCTCATAGAAGCAGGGACAATCACTTTCTTTCCTTTCTACAAGACTCCATCTTGAACTGTTAACTCTTTTTTGTGGTTCCAGTCTCGGGCATACAAACTGAAACTTCCTCTTTGGTAAGTGGCCAGCCTGTCATAATCATGTTCATGAGACTTTGCAATGCAGAATCTGCGATTGTGCACTGTTTGATTTGCTGACGATTCCCTTTTGATAAGCGCATGTAATCAGCTTGATTGATGTCAGTAATCTCTGGAAACAACAACTGCTCCTGTCTGTTCTGGAAGATCTGATACTCTGGGATGTTTTCGTGTTGGCTGTGATCAGCTTGGAGGTAAGTTCAACTTAGCATATCAGCAATATACATCTGTGATCCAGGAAGGTACTTAACATGAAGATTGTACTTCTATGATCGAAGGAGCGTTCGTTGCAGCCGTTTTGATGCGGAGTGTAGCGACTGCCGTTGATTCTCTTCCATGCAGGTACTGATTGAAACGGCTGCATGCGAAAACTGTCGCCAAGCACTCTTTTTCTATTTGTGCATATCGGCGCTGTACAGCTGACAATGACCTTGACGCAAATGCCACAGGCTGTCCGTTCTGAAAAAGCGTGGTTCCCATGCCAGCCTCTTATGCGTCGCATTGGATGGTGGTTTTTTTCTGGATACGTCATAGTATTTGAGCACTGGTGTCGAGCGGATCATATTCTTGATGGTTTGGAGGGCTTCTCGCTGATTTTCCCACAAAAGCATAGCATTCTTTTCGGTTAATTTGCTTAGTGGTTCGGACACTTCTGGAATTATTGGCATAAACCTGGAAAGATAGTTGACACATCCTAGAAGGCGTTGAACTGCTTTCTTGTCGTCTGGTGGAGGCATGCTTGCAATGGCCTCCACTTTCATAGGATCTGGCCTAAGTCCTTCAGATGTGAATGATTGGCTCATGTCGGTAACTTGGTCTAACCTCAACCTCAACTTCTCTTGTTTAACTTAAAATCCATGATGCGAGCACGGTCCAGCAAGTTCAGTAAACTGCTGTCATGATCCTTTAGGGCATCTTCAAAACACAGAATGCCGTTTGTAATTACTTCTACACCATTGAGACCTGCAAGTGCTTCATTCTGACGACGTTGATATTCTTCGGGTGCGCTGCTGATACCCTGTGGCATTCGTAAATACCGGTACCTTCCAAATGGGGTCCAGAATGTAGTAAGCAAGGAGCTTTCTTCGTCTATCTTTACAAAATAAAAACTATCCTTCGCATATCCAAGACAGTAAATACTTTAGCTATGGCTAGCTTTAGCAAAACTTTAGCGACTGTAGGCATTTGGTATTGTGGCCTCTTGTTAGCTCGATTTAAATCTCGAGGGTCTATGCATACTCTTAACTTTCCGGGTTTCGGCACCGCTACTAAGCTGTTATCAAGTCGGCCAGCTTGGTTTCGTAGATGATGCTCCCTCAATCTTTTCCTTAACCTTTGATTTGAGTGGTACTCGCACACGTCAGGGAGTATGCTGAACTGGTCTGATGTCTGGATCAGTCTCAATGTGATACTCCCCCGGAAGGCAACCCAGACCAATGAACACATCTTCAAAATCTCTCATAAGTTTCTCAAATGAGACTCAGAGGGGTTAGTAATTTTCACTATTTAATGAGTGAATGAACTGGTCTGATCCTAGAGATTTCCAGCCTTGCTTGATGCATCCCTTGGACCATCGACGATGGTCCAAGGGGCGCTTTCCAAGAGGTCAAAGGATGCCTTGCATTTTGAGTGACTGTTCAACCTAGCTGGGAAAGCGTAAGATCTCTATGGGTCAGCCACACGTCCATCGTCGAAAAGTGTTATCTTCCTACCAGGGGTGTCCAACTTGACTTCCCCACTCTACAATATATTTAGGAAGTCGGTATAAGACATAGCACTACATGTTACCCCTGATTCTAGTTGAGTTGTGATGATAGGGCTGTTCTCAGAGTGAAATGTGAGTGGTACCATGAAAGAGGATTTGCCCATGTTACTGCTTACGACTCCGACACGTTTAGTGGCAAAGATAGACTCATCAGAGTCAGATGCTGACTCACATACTGATTCACCACCTTCTGCATATCCTGGCGTTGTACTTGTGTGATGTACCTTGTTAGCTTGTGCACTAATGAGACACGATTCTTTTCCTGACACTTAATGGCAAAGTGTCCTTGTTTGCCAAGTCTTCCCAGAAGCTGGACATTTCGCTCTATCGTAAGAGTGATTGGTACCACAGAACTTGCATTCCTTTTCACTTCTTTTTCTTGTTTACTTTGCTTTGATTCATGTCCATGATTGCGACGACTTTGCTTCTTATTTCCAGGGTTTTGATTGTCTGTTGCATATACGGTATTTTGCGGATCACTCACGCCATCTTTTAATAAGCTACTCTTTGTGTTTTCTAGACAATTCACTTCCTCTCAGGGCCTCTATGCATCTTGTTAAACCGGGGACTGGGCGTTCCCGAAGAAGCCTGTAACTAGTACCTGAATCTCGGGTACCGATAACTAGTCTATCGCGAATTAAACTTTCACAGAGACCCTCAAATTCACAAGATTCTGCCAGCTGGCGCAATCGCACAACATACTGATCAATATTTTCATGTTCAGTTTGATTGACAAATCTAAACTTGACTATTTCAAACAACAAATGTTTTTGAGGCATAAAATGGTTGCCTAAAGCGGACAGAATCTTCTCAGGATCACCGTTTTCCTCAACGGTTAGAGTGGTTAGCCTGTTCATTACTTTCACACACTCCAAACCCATCACGCTGTATAGTGCAGTTGCCTGAACTTCCTTAGATTTCTTGTTTAACTCAGTGGTGGTAACGTAATATTGCCAGGCTTGTTGCAACAATTTCTAATTCGTTGAGACATCGTCCTTTACATTCATGGGCAGCGGTGGCGGTATTATAAAGACTGACATGATGAAAAGAGAAGCTTTGAACTCACAGTTCTGGTTTTTTCAAAAGCAGAAATCCAGTGTAGCGGCTGTTAAACGTCCACGTGTTCAGTGCGTAGAACGCTGCAATACTGCAACAGGGGACTAGCTTTTAATAGAGTCGCTCACCTTGCGGTCTTCTACTGTTAATTAATATATTTCCTCAATTTGTTCACTTCCTGACACCATGTTTATCGCTATGAAAGGTGGCAGTGCTCAAGGAGACGAGTAACACAAACGAAACTAAACGAAGCCATGCCGTTAATGCCTGCTCCTAAGGATTCTGGGAAAGCCCTAAAAGAACTGCTTTATGTAACTTAAAACTATTATTCAATACGCCTCACAGTCCACCCAAAGGTTAATAGACAGGATTTGAGAGAAGGGGTTCCGTTCTTACAAATCTACCTTCATAAGGCATTTGTTAAGGTAGGGTGGAAAGGTTTTTAAAAAGAGAATTTGGGTTATTTATTTCAGACGCAGACGAATGCAATGCTTCAGTCCCTGTGTGTGATGCCAACGCCAACTGTCAAAACACCGTGGGTTCATTCATTTGCACCTGTAAAACTGGTTTTACCGGAAATGGTTTCAATTGTTCCGGTAAGAAAAACATGGAAGAAACCGGTTGTTTTGGATTATTAATTATTGCTTATCTACGTTGTCCAACTGAAAGAAACAGTGTAACAGCAAAAATTAAAACGTATGTAGCTATGGGGCGCCGTTTGTAAATTTATTATTTAGACCAAATTCATGCTGTTTTTCCATTATTTTTCTCAAACTCATTAATAATTCATGCAGTCAAAAGCCAATAAATGACCTCCATTTCGGTCAGGTGGATGAATCTTGATACCCCAATGAAACACCAGATGAAACACCACCAGGTTTTCATCTGAGATCAAACATTTGCATTTTAATGAGATTAATTTCTTATTGTTTCATTTGAGAAGACATGTCAAAAACTCGGGCTTCGTGCTTTATCACGGGTTCCAAATACCTCGAAACAGATGAAAGCACTCGGCCTGCGGCCTCGTGCTTTCATCTGTTTCTCGGTATTTGGAACCCGTGATAAAGCACGAAGCCCGAGTTTTTGACATATTACATAAATAACTTGAAATGATGGAAAAATTATTTACAAATAAGGAATAAGTATTCGTCAAGTGATATCTAAATCATTAGTTCTTGGCAAACCTGATATGTATATAATATGAGTCCCAAAACAAATTATATGTAAATAATTCGCTTGACAACTTCCTTTATTTATAAATCAGGATGTTTCTCAAACATTTATTTACATATCATGAAGTTTGGCAAACCAGTTGTAAATCTACTCTATATAGATAATGAAGTTTACCAGGCGCGTAGATTCATTATTTATAAATAATAAGATTTCCTCTTGCCAAGTAAAAACTATTATTTATAGGTAATGAATGTCACCGAGAGTACAAATCCATTATTTACAAATAATGAAATTTCACCTCGCCAAGTGTAAATTTATTATTTGTAAATCACAAAGTTCTCGGTTGGATGGAAAACGTGGATTGCAGACTGCGGAGTGTGGAAAATGAGGAGTGTGTGGAAATTCATTAACTTTGACAGATTTATTCATTTCAAAACATTTTAACGCATTTATTCAAAATAAAAAATGCTTAGAAATGTTTTACTCTTGATAACTGGAACAAGCGGAAGTGTAAAACTAATACGTTTCTAGTCTGGATAGTTTACACGTCCTATCAAAGGGAAAAATTTCCCTGAGAGTTTCTAAACTTTCTTTGTAACTCTCAAAAGGGAAAAATTTCCCTGAGAGTTTCTACACTTTCTTTGTAACTCTCGACTACAACGGTAACCAAACGATAGTAGAGACCTTAAACGACGAGAACGGAGAGGAAAACGCTAGTTTTGATGCCCGTGACTTGACTACACGACACAAAATCACTTGTCTGAGAGAAAAAAGAAACGCTTCCGGTTTTCGACCGTGACTGGGATGTTAACGATCTAAAATTTCAGTTATTTTGTAGCACTGCTAACTAGCCCTAAATTGCTGTGTTAATGTTGTCGATGTCCGGATACCAGTATAACTGAACATGAAAACGAATGAAGGGTTCAAGCTACTGGAGCATTAGTGTATAGCCCAAACTATACGAACACTTACTGCCACCCAAGCTTCGCGCATATTCAGCGAAAACACCCATGTTTAACGGGCAAGTCTTCATTGAATCCGCAGTTTACATAAAAACAACAACAATAACAAACAACAACAACAACATTTTATTGAAAATTAGAAATATAATTATATTACTTTTCCCCAGCAAATAGCTTTGGAACTAATCGAGGCGGGGAGATCTGACGACATATTACAAGTACAAAGTTTATCTATATATAGAGATGGACTAAATAAGAGTGAAGACACTACTATACAGTGAATAGGATAAACTAACATAAAACAAAGTAAATACATTAAAATAACGAAAAGAAGCTAACCTAAAGTCTTAAATAACTTAGTAAGACGGGAGACTTTGACATAATCATCTTCTCACCGCGAGAAATTTAGTAATAATTCCTTTATCTTTTTGCGAAAGGACGAACGTTTGAGTAGGTTGATCGGATGAGGAATAGAGTTCCAAATTTGGGCAACGATTCTCGAAAAAAAGGCATACATTTTACCGGCTCTAGAAAACTTAACATAGAACGAGTCACTAGAGAGAGATCTCTTTTTGTAGTTAGAGAGCGCTTGGTGTCAAACAAATCGAAGTTCTGAAACAATATGATTTAAACATACATATCTGTAATTGAGAAGATAAGCTGCTCAACTGATCGGTGTATTTTCATTTGCTACCTGACTTTTGCTGATTTGTTCATAATTTCAGTGATCAGGATACGCCATGCAGCATAAACCTCAGAGAAAGAAAATATGGCGCGTAGACTTAGAAATGTTTCACATTTGTTCGCGTTTATAAATACGCTATAGCTGTACGGGCTGGTAGAACACCCGATAGGTCTATCTTTCTGTGTGTGTTTTGATTAACTAGCAATTTTGTTTGTTAATCATTATTTGCGGAGATTACGCTATGCGCGGGTAACAAATGTAAGAGAAAAAATTTACGGCTCTTACACTTTCGTTAGTTGATAAGACCAAAATCACGTCTGTTAAATAAGCTGCGATAACATTCAAATTTGATGAAGACCAAGAAAGGAAAAAGTTCGGGCCTCTTGAGGTCATTAGACAGATTTTTGGCTCCTGAATACGCAAGGCCTACGATAGCGTATCCATATTGAACATCATCGTTGAAATTTACAAATACTGTTCCAGTTTCGTCGTGAGGATGGCTGCGCGTGCTGTCTCCGTGCTGTTGTTTCCACATTACACGACGCTGAGTCTAGATCTAGATCTTATACAAGATTGTAAGATCTAATTCTGTTTGGTAAAGCAAAATGCGAAAAGAAAACTTTCAAACTTAACATGTCACCGTTGTCTGAGTTGCAGAATTAACACTTATGCGATCATACTACGCACGTTGTAGTTTTTACAGTTAGGACGTGCCACCACTGTTTACAGTTGAGGAATGAACATTTATGTGATCATACTACGCGCGTTGTCAGGTAGTTTTTATAGTAGGGACCTTAAAGAGCAAGAACGTTAACATCGCGGTCACGGTCAAAAACCGGAGGCGTTCTTTTTTTCTCTCAGACAAGTGATTTTGTGTCGTGTAGTCAAGTCACAGGCATCAAAAACTAGCGTTTTCCTCTCCGTTCTCGTTGTTTAAGGTCTCTACTATCGTTTGGTTACCGTTGTAGTTGAGAGTTACAAAGAAAGTTTAGAAACTCTCAGGGAAATTTTTCCCATTTGAGAGTTACAAAGAAAGTTTAGAAACTCTCAGGGAAATTTTTACCTTTGATAGGACGTGTAAACTATCCAGACTAGAAACGTATTAGTTTTACACTTCCGTTTGTTCCAGTTATCAAGAGTAAAACATTTCTAAGCATTTTTTTATTTTGAAATACGTTAAAATGTTTTGAAATGAATAAACCTGTCAAAGTTAATGAATTTCCACACACTCCTCATTTTCCACACCCCGCAGTCCGCAATCCATATTTTCCATCCAACCGAGAAGTTTGTGATTTACAAATAATAGATTTACACTTGGCGAGGTGAAATTTCATTATTTATTCCTCGCGAAGCGAGGGCCGAAGGCCCGAGCTTAGCGAGGTTAATAAATTTGTCGGGCCGAGCCGACCCGAGTGGAGCTAAGCCGTGCGAATTCGAGCGAAAAATATATTTATATATTTATATGTATCTTTGAAGGTGTCCGCACAATGTCGTCAGACTGTCTGGCGTCGTCTGGAGCACAATTTGCATACATCGAAAAAAATATACGTGCATGATCAAATTTCAACTGTAATGTTCCAGATGTTCATCAATATTCACTGGATACAGAACTATCTCTCCAGAATCTTTTCCCTTTCTTTTAGAAATCTTTTTTGAGAAAGATTGCATTAAAGAAATTACACGTTTTGTGGCCGCGGTAAATAATTTTCCGTGGGAAATAAATTCATCGAACACGACAGCGCTGCACGCCCGTTGTACATTACGTCGCGTCAGAAATAGATTTTCAACCGCAAACTAGCCCGTGGAACTACGAAAACACCATGCTCATCAAAAAAAAATCTTATGCGCCTTTTAATCTCCTCGTTTGATGCTACAATACGAGTAAGGAGGGCTTTCCACCCAGCCCCAGCTTCGCGAGGTTTTGCGAGTCACGTATTTCTAGTAAATAATGGATTTGTACTCTCGGTGACATTCATTATTTATAAATAATAGTTGTTACTCGGCAAGACGAAATGTTATTATTTATAAATAATGAATCTACGCGCCTGGTAAACTTCATTATTTATATATAGTAGATTTACAACTGGTTTACCAAACTTCATGATATGTAAATAAATGTTTAAGAAACATCCTGATTTATAAATAAAGGAAGTTGTCAAGCGAATTATTTACATATAATTTGTTTTGGGATTCATATTATATACATATCAGGTTTGCCAAGAACTAATGATTTAGATATCACTTGACGAATACTTACTCCTTATTTGTAAATAATTTTTCCATCATTTCAAGTTATTTATAACTAATGGAAAAACAGCATGAATTTGGTCTAAATAATAAATTTACAAGCGGCGCCCCATATGTAGCACCCGAATTTGTGCAACAATTTGCCTGATGTTGTCAGTCCTTGGCTGAGTTTAAGAACAAAATTAATTGCAATAATTGCAAGGAAAATTAACGACAAAAACGTTACGTGACCGCCGGACTTTATGTCATCATTGTCAAGTGTCAACTCGTCGAAACGCCGTGTTAAGTTTTAATCGTTAATTTTCTATATAAAATGTTTATCAAAATAAATCCTTATTAGAAATTATAATTGTGTGGAGTCTAAGTCTTTTTTTAGCTAGTTATTTTAACTTAAGGTTTCATTGTTGTAAAGCACTGTTGGTTACGTATACTGACAGCGCTATAGGCGCTTTTACACTAGCGCTAGCCAATTTTTCTTGCAATTTGTCTCTCAATTTTGTTGCGACACAAGTTGCACGAATCGTTACAAAGTGTAAAATGCTCTGAAATAAACATGTCTTGCATTTTTTTGTTGCTGTTTCCGTAATCATTGCCAGAAGTAGAAGTCGATTTTACTTCTCGCAACAGTGACCGCAACAGAAATGTTGCGAGACACGTTCATTTCAGAGCTTGTTACACTAGGCAACGATTTAAGTTACTTGTGTCACAACGACGCAACAAAATTGCGAGACAAGTTGCAAGAAAAATTGTCTAGTGTAACAATACCTGATATAAGTGAATTTTTGTAATTGTAATTTTATATTTTCAGAGCTTTTGGTTTTTTTAGAGTGCCAGAGGATCATCAGTTCTATCACTGTTACGTGCAATCTCATACCCCGAGTCCGCAGGTTCTTTGGCCAGCAGTTGATCGCCAGAATAAACTGTAGACCTTTTTTTATCTAAACAATATTTGAAGTCGAGATTTGCTCTAAGAGCAACTAAGTGCTCTGTAGAATTAAGTGAAAAAGATTAAGTGTTCTTAGACCAAGTAAATTTTCAAAAAAAAAAAAAAACTAATTTGAAAAAAGTGCTGCAAGCAACTAAGTGCTGAATTTTTTGATAGGCTGCCCCGTAACGGACTTGCATTGTTTTACCGCATTAATCCTGCGGTAATACAATTCCAGTACCCCAGAGTCTCTCCTAAGCCTGAGGACTCTGGGTATGAGATTGTGTCAGGTGAAGTCTATTGTACTGTATTGTATTTTTAAAAATTTGCGTTGCAAGAGTCTTGGCTTAGTTAATTTAACTGATTCATTAATTTGACTTTTAATTAACGAATACATTTCAAGTTCTAGATTGCGATAACTACCAGAACCTGACAAGCGCTGACCGTCACATAAAGTACGGTTCTTCGCCTCTCCTTTGTGACAACTCCCTTGGCCCTTCATGGTTCCGTTTCCAAGGAAACGCTGGAACAAAAATGCTTACTTCATGTACTCCTGATTACAGATGTGGGACACATGCCACAGGTTGGCTACAGGGTTCCCACCCCACGGTGCAAGACGGCAAAGTCACCAAGCGGGTCTGTTTCCACTGGGGATCAAGGTGCTGTTCTTGGTCCATCAACATTCAAGTGCTGAACTGCGGTGGTTACTATTTGTACTTCATCAATGGAACACCTCCGGAACATCCCTGCAACCTCCGTTACTGTGGCACTGACTGAGAATGGCCCCAATCCATCTGAAAACCGCAACAGTATTGTAAATGTTTTAAGGTGGTGGTGTCACATATTTGTGATGTTACTTTGAATAGCAGAAAAATGCATTTGCATCGACGGAATCGTTAAAATAATGGTTCAGTTTTGTTAGCAGTAACCCTAGTACTACACAGAAATTAGAGTTAGTTATCTTTGGCCGCGGATGGCCAAGATTGGAATGGCCGATTGAAACTTGAGAAAAATTGGCCATTTTTTCAAGTTCTTCCATCGTACTTGGAGAAATCGCTAAAAATACTTATTATAGTTTGTTCTTTTCAGGAGAAACCACTTTATATTTACTTCTCGGTGCTCCAAGAGTATTTTGATGTTAGCGAAAAAAGTATCTTGTCAAATATTTGAGTACAGTAAAACCTCTTTATTACGGACACCAAGGGGACAGGAATAAGTGTCCGTATTATAGAGGTGTCCGTTTTAGGGAGGTAGGCGTTATATGGATTTATGTCTCTCAGGGACCAAGTGAACTGTCCGTTATAGAGATGTGTCCGTATTATAGAGATGTCCGTAAGGAGAGGTTCCAGTGTAGTTACGACCAAAACACAGTAAAAATCTTCGTTACAGTGTCGTTTTAAAGTCTATCTTGGCGAAGCCGTAAAATGGTGAATAACTCTAGTGCTCCTAGAACCGATTTGAACCTTATTTGGAACAAATCAGACCAACACAAAACCTTAGAGATCTTTCTGAAATACTCAGTGTATGTCAGGAGTACCGCACGGATCATTAATAGTGCACGATAACTTTGTTTTTAAGGATAATTTAGAAAGGGTAGCAGTTCAAAACCTTAATAGATGAAAAACTGAACTGAAAACCACATTTTATAGAATAACTTCATTTGCTCTTGTGCTTACATGGATTATCATAAATAAATAAATAAATAAATAAATAAATAAATAAATAATTCACTTCTTAAGCAACTTTTAGATCCTGGAGACTACTGATGTAACTAAGGGGTTTTCGGATCAGTCTCCACCTTTTTATGGTTGTCACGTATGGAGAAATCAGAACCAAACAGAGCGGGAAGTGTTATTGTACATACATACATCAGGGGAACCCAACGACAATTTTCCCTCAGAATTTTTGAAACGCTATTTTAGGCTATCTGGAGTGTCTTTAAAGCTCGGTAGATTGATTTTATGCCGCGCTATAATGTTTTTATCTGTTTGGTCATTCTAGGAGAACTTGAGTCTTTTCGAAAGTACCAGTGTCCATTTCCCGAAAACCTTAAGTTTTATTTCCTTTTCGAAAATCTTAGCTCACATTTTTTCGGTACCCAAAACGACATTTTTGTAAATCCGAAAAAACTAGGCCTTTTACAAATTTCCCATGTCATAAAAGTTCGAGGTGAAAAGTCCATTTAAAAAATTTTAGGGGATT
This sequence comes from Pavona decussata, assembly GCF_977016875.1. Taxonomy (NCBI): domain Eukaryota; kingdom Metazoa; phylum Cnidaria; class Anthozoa; order Scleractinia; family Agariciidae; genus Pavona; species Pavona decussata. Next base: position 1,250,850 of record NW_028145477.1, on the reverse strand, counting down.
AAGGACCTTCCTAACAGATAATTTACCGAAAAGACATGCTGGGTGCCCCTGATACATACATTGACGAGATCTCGAAAAAATTATCAGCCGGTACAACAGCCTTAGAGCGCTTAGGTCCTATCCCCCCCCCCCCCCCCCCCCCGGGCACGCATTGTATTACGCTATTTCTTAGGATGTGCACATGTATTTTTTTGCCAATTTTGGTAGCGGCCATGAGAAATAGTGAACCAAATTAAACAATTTTTAAATCCTAAGTTATATCGGCCTTGCGTCAAGTTTTCTATTCCCACCATTTTCCCGGTAAGCAATATGATATATTATAATCCTCCGGTGAAATTAATTCAATACTAGATCTGAGTAGGAGCCCACTACTTGGAGCGCGCAACTCTTATAAACCTTATTCCAAAATGGCTACCATTGCAATATCAATCTCTTGTTTGCATTCAAATAAGCCCTTCTTTCCTCGTTCAAGGTAACATATTCTTTTGATTTTTGAGCTCAAAAGCGAGGTGAGAAGGAATAATTTGAACATCAACAAAAGAATATTAAAATAGTAGCCATTTTGGAATGTGGTCTATAGACTCACGTAACGGCGTTTCTACTGACTTTCTTATTTTTAGATTGTAGTTCCCACAAATTCAATCTCCCACGGGAGCCTTACTATCCAGTCTCATGGTTTGCAAAATTCTAATTTTAATTTTCATTGTTAATAGTACAGTCAACTCTCTCGTAAGCGACCACCCTTGGGGCACGACAAAGTGGTCGCCTACGGGAAAGATCAACAAAATAAGCCTAATACTGGATTGATTAATTAATTATTTACATAAAAATATTACCTTAGCAGCTAAAATTAGGCAAAAAGAAACTAATTTATTTGATTTTTCCACATCTATTCATTCTTCTGACGAAACTTTGTATAACATTTTGAAACAGGTCATTGTAACAATCCCAGTTTACCTACAGATCCAATTATAGCCATGTTCTCTATCTGTAAACTATTATTATCGGTCAGCAGTCCGGGGAAATTCTTCAGGACGAACTATAAATTCACTGGCGTCCTCCTTTTAAAGATCAACGCTTGTAGCCGACGAGTTCTCAAAGCAACCACGATAGAAAAAAAAAAAAAAAAAAAAAAAAAAAAAAAAAAAAAAAAGGGAGAATCGTGGATTCCAACCCTATAATTTATAAATTCTAACGTTTTATTCTTTCAAGGTTGTTGTATCCATTTCCTCAAATTCGTCTTCTTGGTTTTTTTCTTCTTTGTCTGCATCTTTTGTTTGTTCAAAAAATTTCGCGTACTTACAGAATTGACAACTTTCATTTATTTGGGAGAACACAGAAAGAACGTTTTGTGGCTTACAAAAGAGCGTCAATTTTTCAAGGAAAGCACGTTTGAAAATTTATTCAACAACGAAAGCCAGACAAAATTTTGCATCATTCCATTGGCGGAAGTTCAGATATAAAGATAAAGTGTTTTGAATATCGGTTCTCGTTTTTGGTTCAGAAAGCTGAATTCGCTCATGGAAATTACCCGCGTTTCAAGTAAGTTGTCACTGTTTCCTGTCTGAGTTAACAATAAATGTTAATGAACTCACGCCATATTCATCCCTTACTGGATTTATTACCGTTACATAAGCAGGTATCAAGACAAATACCAGCCTTGAATTAAAACATACCAACAGCTAATTAATGTAGCACAAAGACCTAAGATGCCGCATGGTGTGTTCTGTAGATACCTTTACTGTTTTAATAAGAATGTCACTTTAGTTTTCCTGCAGTAAACTTACATTTCATTCTGATGAGAAACGAGAAAAACTGGGTTCATTACTTACATAAATGTATCAACCGAAAAAAACTGAGGAGTCCTTTAATAGGTGAAAAAACGTTCACGTCAAGTACACGTTTGTTTTGTCGTTTTAATATGACCAATTTTGTTTTGACCAAAAGGAACTAATTTCTAAGCTGTATTGTAGAGACGAACTAGCGTGCCTTAAAATTACAACATTCGTCATGTTTGTTTTCAAAGTGCAGCCTTCGATTACCTTAGTTAACAATGATAACCATAAAATGATGACTTGAATACAGTGTTTCAAATAGTGATGAAGAAGACTGTATTTCCGTTTTTTCTTCCCTTTCTAAGTTTCTTTTTCTGCCCTTAACTTTTGTTTGCAAAACAAATTCGAAAACAGACACAGCTGTTTTCCTTTTAACATCTAAAGAAACATCCTTAGATAATGACAAGTTCCTGTTTTCAACAGGTTTTCTTTTGAAGAAGAAAGAGGACAAAGAAAACAGACGTTTTCCCAAATTATCATGATCTGTATTTATGAGAACTGCTCGCATTTCCATTGGCTTAAAATGACAGGTGTGATATTCGATTAAACCCACGCTAACTACTGGTACTGAGAACAATAAGTTGATATCGCAAGCTATCTGTTTTCATTCTTCTTTTAAAAATCAACATTTGTAGCCGACGAGTTGTCGGTGCAACCACGATTAAAACAAAAGGAAATCATGGATTCCAAGCCCCAGCTTTACGTTCTTCTAACGATCTTATCTTTGAGAGTTGTTTCTGCCTTCTTGGATGGTAAGTTTAATTTCAAATCCTTGGCGGCTGTGTGTTGTTTTTGTTTAAGCTCGAATTGCGTATTTGAGAGAAGACAACGCAAACGTCTTTTCTGATAAAGAAAAAAGAAACACGCTTCAAAATTCACTCCTTTTTTCCTTTGGAAAGTAAAGAGTCGCGAAATATTTCAGTTTAGGAGTTCAAATAATGTACTCAATTTTTACTACAAATTCTGTTCAAATCGATATGGTTAAAAAGGAAATGGAATTCTTAATTATCCAGACTTGTATAGCAAATTTTCATGTCATCATTATAAATCTGAGTTAGCAACAAAGGTTTGTTATTTATTTCATCTTCACCTTTTAACAGACGGGTTTTTGAAATTACTAGCTGTTATAAAACTCACGCAATATTCTACCCGTTGGAGATATTTTTCATAACGTATGCATGATTTACACATATTTCAGTTTTTAATTAAAAAGGAAACAGTTTATTAAAGTTTAAACACAAGAAAGATCCTTGCATTCGCGTACTACATGCGATGACGATCTTTCTTGTATTTAATCTTTCATCCGCAGTTTAAAACATTTGTTCTACATATTCACATTTATGTTATAATTTTCAAGTGAAAATAAAACAAAATTGACAACGTAATTTATACCGTGCAAGGCGATATAACGTAAATTATGTATGTAAAGGTGCCAAATTTAAATAAATAGTTTTGCGCGTATGGAGTCTGATTGTGTGTTCAAGCATGGCCTTTTCTTCTGTGTGAATAACATTTCCTTAATCAGACAGTCCAGTTTTCCATTGCACTTCTTCATCGAAACGTAGCGTAAAACTTTTTTCGCTTATTTTTATCAGTAGATGTTTAACTTAATCTAATCTTATTCGAACATTCATATTCAGCTAATGAAAGTGACGCAAACATTGACAAAAGCGGCATTGTATCTTGAAATACCTTTATTGTGATTGTTAGAAATGTTAAGTTGGCAAATTCCTGCTGTTTACCTAAATTTCGTAAGCACAGCTGATTAAAGTGACACAAGTATCGCCGATAGTGCATCCTTGTTAATACCTTTATTCTAATTGTTACAATCCTTAAATTGACAAATTCCTCCCGTTAACCTAAATTTCTTTCAAATGCGAACAGTTTACAAAATATTTTCCGAAATAATGACGAATTTGTTCACTGGTGGAAAAAACTTACGACAGGCAATTGCTTATTTTGTCGTCGTCTTCACATTTTCCAAATATTACAATTTTTTTACGTAAGCAGGTATTAAGAAAAATATCAGCCTTGAATTAAAACACACAAACATCTAGTAAATGTAACAGAAAGACCTAAGATGCTGTATGGTGTGTTCTGTAGATGCCTTTACTGTGTTAATAAGAAATGTCACTTTAGTTTTCATGGGGTAAACACACATTTCATTCTGATGAGAAACACGAAAAGCTGGGTTCATTACTTATATAAATGTATCTACCAAAAAAGCTGAGGAGTCCTAGCTTTAACAGGTAAAAAAAACTTTAACGTCAAGTACACGTTTGTTTCGTCGTTTTAATTTGACCAATTTTGTTTTGACCTAAAGTACTAATTATTTTTTGTATGCTGCATTGTATAGACGAACCAGCGTGCTTTAAAATTACAACATTTGTCATGTTTGTTTTCAAAGTTCAACCTTCAATTACCTTAGTTAACAATGAAAGCCATGAAATGATGACTTGAATACAGTGTTTCAAATAGTGATGAAGAAAAGTGTATTTCCTTTTCTTCTTCCCTTTCTAAGTTTCTTCTTCTGCTCTTAACTTTTGCTTGCAAAACAAATTCGAAAACAGACACGTGTTTTCCTTCCAACTTCCAAACAAACATCTTTAATAGGTCTTATCACGGTTTTCGACGCCAAATTGACGAGTGGGCAAACAGGCTTGAAATAACAGTGTTTGTATGGAAATCCGATGTCAAATAATTCTCATAAAACATCACTTCTGAAAAATTTATGAATTGGAAACTTTTGGCACTAGGAAAAGGAGTTTAAGAAAAAAAATGGAGGGATGTAGCTGTGCCAAAAAGCGTCCAGTCGTTTTTTGAACTTTCCATATATTTGTCTCTAAAGCGAAGCACCCGTGTTTGCTACTAAAAATAGTTCGCCGGAAAAAAATACAGGGAAATGTATGGAAAGTTCAAAACAGGACTGGATGCTTTCTGGCACAGCTACACCCCTCCAATTTTTTTTAAACTCCTCTTCCTAGTGCCAAAAGTTTCCAATTCATGAATTTTTCAGAAGCGATGTTTCATGAAAATTATTTGACATCGGATTTCCATACAAATACTGTTATTTCAAGCCTGTTTGCCTACTCATCAAAATGGCGTCGAAAACCGTGATAAGGCCTTTTAGCTTCCTTAAGTTAGATAATGACAAGTTCCTGTTTTCAACTGACGAGGGCAGTGTCTGGATGCGAACTGCTCGCATTTCCATTGGTTTAAGACGACAGGTGCTATATTCGATTAAACCCTCTCTACTGGTACTGAGAACAATAAGTTGCTATCGCAAGCAATCTGTTTTCATTCTCCTTTTAATAATCAACATTTGGAGCTGACGAGTTGTCGGTGCAACTACGATTGAATCAAAAAGAAATCATGGATTCAAAGCCCCAGCTCTACATTTTCCTAACGATCTCATCTTTGAGAGTTATTTCTGCCTTCTTGGATGGTAAGTTTCATTTCAAATCCTTTGGCAGTTGTGTGTTGTTTTTGTTTAACCTCCAATTGCGTCTTTGAGAGAAGAAAACGCAAACGTCTTTTCTGATAAAGCAGAGCCTTCATGGCTATAAAAGCTACGCTTTAAAATTCATTCCTTCTTCTTCCTTTGGAAAGTAAACAGTCGCGAAATATTTCAGTTTTGGAGTTCAAATAATATACTCAATTTTAACTCCAAATTCTGTTCAAATCGATATGGTTAAAAAGGAAATGGCATTCGTAATTATCCAGACTTGTATAGCAAATTTTCATGTCATCGTTATAAATCTGAGTTAGCAACTTATTTCAACTTCACCTTTTAACAGACGGGTTGTTGAGATTACTAGCTGTTATAAAACTCACGCAATATTCTACCCGTTGGAGATATTTTTCATAACGTATGCATGATTTACACATATTTCAGTTTTAAATTAAAAAGGAAACACCTAATTAAAGTTTAAATACAAGAACGATCCTCGCAGTCGCGTACTACATGCGATGAGGATCTTTCTTGTATTTAATCTTTCATCCGCAGTTTAAAATATTTGTTCCATATGTTCACATTCATGCTATCATTTTCAAGTGAAAATAAAACAAAATTGACAACTTGATTTATACCGTGCAAGGCGATAAAACGTAAATTATGCATGTAAAGGTGCCAAATTTAAATAAATAGTTTTGCGTGTATGGAGTCTGATTGTGTGTTCAAGCATGGCTTTTTCTTCTTTGTGAATAACATTTCATTAATCGGACAGTCCAGTTTTCCGTTGCACTTCTTCATCGAAACGTAGTGTAAAACTGATGAGAAACGAGAAAAGCTGGGTTCATTACTTATATACAATGTATCTACCAAAAAACCTGAGGAGTCCTTTAACAGGTGAAAAAACTTTCACGTCAAGTTCACGTTTGTTTCGTCGTTTCAATTCGACCAATTTTGTTTGGACCCAAAGAACTAATTTCTAAGCTGTATTGTATAGGCGAACCTAGCGTGCTTTAACATTACAACATTCGTCATGTTTGTTTCCAAAGTGTAGCCTTCAATTCCCTTAGTGTTTTTGTTCATACTTTCCTTTTGGTCTGCTTAAGTTGTGTACGTAACTGGGATAGTTTTTCATCTTGTTCTTATTAAGGTAAGGTTGGTATACTTACCCCGACACCTTAAGAGAAACGCGAGAGAATCTTGTCAAACAAAGCAGGACATTCCAGCGATTGACTTTTTAAGCTATAGGTTTTTTGAACACAAGTCCCGTTTGGTTTGACTAGGCGAGTATTTCAACACGTAGGCTTTTTGAAAACGCCCAACCACTGTGAGAACAAACTTTTTCTGATCTAGGTCCTTCCAAACAAAACACACATTTCACCTGTTGTCTCAACAGTTTCAATTTAATTGGAATTTTTTAGGTGAATGTCGTGAACTGGCCTTCCCTTCTTTTTTCTCCTTTGCTGACAAGCGTCTGGTGAACCACAACATAACCACCGTCAGAGTCCGAGATATTGATGCCTGCAAACTGCGTTGTTACTATGAACCCAACTGCGTCAGTATTAATTTTAACCTTACAGTAAATGCCAAGGGAACATACAGATGTGACTTGAACAACGCCACTCATGTAGGACATAACAAGGAGTTTGTACACACAGATGGCTACTTATACCGTGGGGCAGATGTAAGTTCTTCCTCTTCTTCTTCTTCTTCTTCTTCTTCTTCTTCTTCTCCTTCTTCTTCTTCTTCTTCTTCTTCTTCTTCTTCTTCTTCTTCTTCTTCTTCTTCTTCTTCTTCTTCTTCTTCTTCTTCTTCTTCTTCTTCTCCTTCTCCATCTCCTTCTTCATTTTTTCCGCTTATTACCTTCCAGGCTTTCGTACTTTGTCCTAGGAAAGTGGTCAAAATCACTCCACTAGAAAATACTCAGCAAGCCACAAAATAGATGGCAGTATTATTAATTAGAGTGCTCCTGTTAAAGATTTGCCATTATGCTTTATCTCTGTTAGATTTCCCATTCATCCTTTATTTTTTTTATTTTTTTAGAGTGCCTGTGACAAGGCCCATTGCGATAACGGTGGTACCTGCCAATCTGGATTCACAGACAAAGGATATCGGTGTTTGTGTCCGCCTGGATTTATGTTTGCACACTGCGAACAGGGTAAGGAGCACATTTTCTCAATCATGTAGTATTGTTCGTCTGCAAATCTAACATGTTCTTTGTGGAAAATAGTAAGTATTTGATAATTTAACATGCATTGAAGTGAAATGTCATTGCTAATTATTCGATTGCTTTTATAGCAGCTTCTATCTTAATTCCTTTATCTGACCATTTCCTTACTTTTCTGATGCGCATCAAACTAACACGCTAAAACCGCAAACAAATTCCGTCCAGCTGAATGCTACCTCTGAAGAACTAATTGTTGAAAGTCTTGTTGTTCCATGGTATTGAAAGTTAATGTTTGCTGCAGATATATTAACCGATGCAAGACCAAAACACTCATCAACTCAAAAAAAAAAATAAATAAATAAATTGAAATTTAAGTTATTGCATTTCCCAGACGGACGCTCGGGGTCTGCATATTTATTTTTCCATGGGTTTCATCTACCTTCTGTGTCTCCGTTTATTTCTGCAGAAGTTAACGAGTGCACATCAGAAATACACAATTGTAGCAACTTTGCCGTATGTAACAACACTCGAGGATCATTCCACTGCATATGCAAGCAAGGGTACACTGGCGACGGATACAAATGTACAGGTAAACATGACCGGACTCTGATTGTCTTTTTGTTTCAAACAGTAATTAAATTAGTCAGGGGAAAAGTCAAAATCAGTTTCCACTCCGTGACGATCAAATGTAGTTAGCATCGTTTTTTGACATAACTCACTAGTTTCGACAGGAGTAATAGGCGCGGTTTGGCCCATCGTACCAGCATAAGTTTTGGCTTTATTGACGCAAACGAGCATAATGTTTTAAAAAGCATTGCTGGAGCATAATTGCAAGATTTTTTCACCTTTTGAAGAATTAAAGCAAATACGTTTTATCCTCTCTTGTTTAGAACTTTTCGTAGTACACGGAATGAAAATAATTGCAAGTTTTGCTTGCTTGTTTGTTCAGTAGACCCGGCCTCAGTAGTGCAAAAAGCAAATAACATTATCCAACGGATAGGTAATTATAGCTGGAGTACATTTTGTCCACTGAATGGCGATTTATTCACAATATAGACGTATCCGCTCTTTCAGCAACCTGGGTCTGGGAATTACCAGTAATATTCTGACTTGCCCACCTGCTCAGATAATAGACGTACTTATCCCCGGCGAGCATTCTCCATTCTACCAGCTACATTCCACGATAGTGCACTTTTTCTCTCTCTGACACCTCATTTCAGATATAGATGAATGCGTGACAGGGACACCCAACTGCAGCAATGATGCCGTGTGTAATAACACCAAGGGAGGATTCAATTGTACATGCAAAGCTGGATTCAAAGGAGACGGAAAAAACTGTCCAGGTTAAGGTTTCATGACTTTTTGGTTATTCTCTTGAGAGCTACGTTCTTTGTTTGGGACTTCAACGTCCGTGATGTTGTAGTAACTCTTCAGATATAATATTATACCTTAACGGATATGTGGAAGTGAGCAAGGAGATATAAGCTTGATATTCTCTCAATGCGCTACCTAGACACTATTCTGTCAATTAAGTCAGTGAGTGTCGAACATTATTAATTTTTTACTTCAAATGCAATGTTGGAAGAAGAATAAGCATGGTGTAATTGAACATTTTTTTCGATTACTCGCACAAAATCATTGATTCCAAAAAGTGATTCTTCTATATTTCGGTCAAACTTTGATTGATTGTAATTACTATACCAATCTGCGACTTTGCGGAGAAAATGTTAGTAAATTGTAGTGGACAAAAATGTATTATCTATAGAATCCCACTTGTTACAAGGGAGTGGTGAACATTCTTCTTTCAATTTTTTTCTTACAAATGTAATGACGGGAGAAAAAGTATGGTGTAATTAAACATATTTTTGGTTACTCGCAAAGAATAATTGATTCCATTGTTTCAACATGTGATAAAAGTTAATTTTTCACCGCTTTCAAAGCAACACCTGTAACCATAGCAACGATAGCGCATATTTTAAACATTGTCGGTTATCTCGAAATCCTTCTCTCTTTGCTTGTTTGGGTATATTTCATTGTTATTCACGACCTCACGTAATCATATCATTATTTAAAGCACGTGAATAGCAATGAAATAGACACAGACAACAAAATAAAACTCTTGTTCGGAGAAAGCAAATAACGACTGAAACTTTAACAAGATTGAGCCTTCTTGTCTAATACCGGTTTCCGTTAGCTTGCGCGATCACCTGAAAGAATTCTTACTCTAACTGCTTGTAACTTAACAGAAAAATCTGTGGGGGCATTTCAAAGATATCTTGATTAATGCAAAGTAGGAACTTTTTATCTCATCTGCGCTTTACTCTAACTGTTTTCAAACATAAACATCTTAAAATCAGAGACACTCATCAAGCTCAGTATACTTTTAAAATGTTTTGCTATGGGCTTGAGCCCCACCCTCCCCCCCTCCCCCCAGAATTTTTGGAAGTTAAAAAGCAATGTGCCCAGAAATATACAATTAAAGCAAATAAATGTTGAATTCTGACGCTGCAAGTGCCTTTTCACAACCTTTAATAGTCTGTTTACCACCTGTCAGTTTCCTTCGCTAACAGGTACTCCTATCTTGTGAATCGGAAATATAAGAATCAAAATGGATTGAAATCAACCAATCTGAAGCTGTGAAAGCTGTCGAAATAAACTACTTGTTTTCTAAGACATCCGCTCATTTTAAGCAATACAAATGTCCTTAGTTAAAACAATTCAGTATTCCTGAGTTGTCACACAAAGAAGCCACAGAAATATGTTTCACAAGACCAGAGAAGAAAAATTATCCTGCAGTCGGATTTTTACTGCCAGATTCCAAATTTAAACAGAGAAAGAAAAATTTGTCATTGTTTGTCTACGTCCTCCGTCAAACGTGAAATTAGGAAACTTCACGTAGTAGTCCACGTTAAAGAAAAGGCAAAAACATGTAGCTAAGAGTGTGATCCAAGTGCAAAGTTGTTGTTTTACTTACTTAATCTACCGGGGTTATTTTTATGTCCCCGTTGCATCTTAAACCCCCAAATCAGTTTGTTTTTGAGTGACGGGGGGGAGGGGGTAGTTTTGTTTCACCATTTTGCTAAGCCCCCTCAGTTATTTTAGCCTTGCCACGGGCCTGTTCCAACAGTAAATTAAAGAGAAAGTGTCAAGTTTATTTTGCCAGAGATATTGGTTAAAAATGACGGAAAAAACAAAATCGCCCAGTAAAAAAATTATTCATCACTTAATATAAAACGCTCTTACAGATTTATTTTATTTCGCCTGCAAGTTGTCTACATAGAGTAATTTAAATCTCTAAGGTTTCGTCGTAAAGTGTCTTACTAGATTTTTAGATAACCGAATATCTCTAAAGTGAGAGGCTATGTGCTATCGTTGCTATGGTTATAGTTGTTGATTGGAAAACGATAAAAAAAAAATTAACGTTGATCATATCTTGAAATGGTATTCTCGGTTTTCACTGTCACGCCATTGAAAAAAAAAATCGAAACCATTCCATGAATGAAGTCAAGAAATTGACATGGTATAGAGGATAAATAAATAACGCATCTGTCCAAGTGTCAAGTCTTTGCGGCATTCCATACTCGAGTTATTTGACAAAATGTTCCACATAAATTTATAGAGCTTAGTATGGAGACGCCATGTTTGTGTCCCTCTGAGGGGCACAAACATGGCGGCCGAAAATAGGAAAAAACATCTCGAGTTCACTTTTGCCAGAAAAGACGTTTGTTTGCCCTTGTGAATTATCGAATGTTTAGATTAATATTTCTCCTCAAACTTAAATTGATTAGAATGTTGAAAATCACCTGAAGAGTCATTTTTACGATACGGAAAAGCTCTGTCACGGCCGTCCTCCTGATATCACGCACGATGGAAACTCGGAAATTGAAACTGTTCTATTTTCAAAAGGAAGCACGACATCGAGCTCAGAAATTGTGAACAGACATGTTTTTAGGTAATCTTTCCTTGCATGAAGGTAAAAATTTTGTAGGCCTCCCAGTTTTGAATTCTAGAATTTGGTGACGTCACGTGAAAACCGAGAATTATGGTATATGGGAGATTGAAGTTTATTTTCTATGCGAGATTGTAATTTCAAATCTTACAGCCCGAGTCCAGGAAAAAAAACTGCTGCGAGCTTCCTTAACATTGTATTAATTTGTCAGATGGAAATTAGTCAAGGAGCAAGTTTAAAAAGTATTGAAAACCGGATTATTATCTCGCCAATATTGTACAATTGGCAGATTTTGTCTTGTACAATTCTGTATATTGAAACAACACATATAATGTGTTTACCTTTTGTTTGATCGGCAAATCAAAACTTGACTTCTTCAAGCAACAAATGTTTTTGAGGCATGAAATGGTTGGTTAAAGCGGTCAGAATCTTCTCAGGATGGCCCGTTTTTCTCAACAGTTAGAGTGGTAAGGCTCTTTATTACTTTCACACACTCCAAACCCATCGCGCTGCATAGTGCACCTACCTAGACTTCCCTAGATTTCTATCTTTAACTCCGTGGTGTTAACGTAATATTGCCAGGCTTGGTGGAATAATTTTCAATTCGTTGAGGCATCGTCCTTTGCATTCATAGGCAGCGGTGGCGGTATTATATAGACTGACATGATGAAAAGAGAAGCTTTGTACTCACAGTTCTGGTGCTTTCGAAAGCAGAAATTTCAATATAGCGGCTGATAAACTTCCACGTGTTCAGCGCGTAGAACGCTGCAATACTGCCGTGCACAGGGTACTAGCTTTAAATAGAACCGCTCACCTTGCAGTCTTCTACTGTTCATTAAGTTCTTCAATTTGTTCACTTTCTGACGCCATGTTATCGCAATGAAAGGTGACAATACTCAAGGAGACGAGTAAAACGAACGATACTAAACGAAGGCATGCCTTTAATGCCTGCTCCTAAGGTTTCTGGGAAAGCCCTAGAGACTGTTTCTTATAAGTTACAACTATAATTCAATACACCTTCTTCCCAAAGGTTTATAGACAGGATTTGGAAGGGGGGGGGGGGGGGGGTTCTCTTCTTAGGCTACCTTAAAAAGAGAATTTGCATTATTTATTTCAGACACAGACGAATGTAATGCTTTAGTCCCTGTGTGTGATGCCAACGCCAACTGTCAAAACACCGCGGGCTCATTCATTTGCACCTGTAAAACTGGTTTTACCGGAGATGGTTTCATTTGTACTGGTAAGAAAAGCATAGAAGAAACGGTTGTTTCGGATTCTTAAATGTCCTCAATCGCCGTTATTCTTATTTACTGCTTATCTACGTTGTCCAACTGAAAGAAAACAGTGTAACAGCAAAAATTAAAAGCTGTGTAGTACCCGACTTCGTGCAACAATTTGCCCGATGATGCCAGTCCTTGGCTGAGTTTAAGAACAAAATTAATTGTAATAATTACAAGGGAAATTAACGGTAAAAACGAAACATGACCGCCGGACGTCATGTTATCATTGTCAAGTGTCAACTCGTCAAAACGCCGTGTTACGTTTTAATCGTTAATTTTCAATATAAAATGTTTTTCGAAATCTATCCTCATTACAATTTATAATTGTGTGGAATCTAAGTCTCATTTTAGCTAGTTATTTTAACTTAGGGTTTTATTGTTGTAAAGCACTGTTGCATGGTTACTTATACTGACAGCGCTATAGGCGCTTTTACACTGGCCAATTTTTCTTGCAACTTGTCCCGCAATTTTGTGGCGACACAAGTTGCACGAATCGTTCCAAAGTGTAACATTCTCTGAAATAAACATGTCTCGCAACTTTTTTGTTGTTTCCGTTATCATTGCCAGAAGCAGAAGTCTGCTTTACTTCACGCGACGGTTACTGCAACAGAAATGTTGCGAGACATCTTCATTTCAGAGCATGTTACTCTAAGGAACGATTCAAGTAACTTGTGTTTCAACGGCGCAACGAAATTGCGAGACAAATTGCAAGAAAAATTGTCTAGTGTAACAGTGCCTCATACAAGTGAATTTTTTAATTATGATTTTATATTTTCATATCTTTTGTTTATTTTAGAGGGCCAGAGGGTCATTAGTTCAATCACTGTAACGTGCAATCTCATACCCAGAGTCCTCAGGCTCTTTGGCCAGCTGTTGGTGGCCAGGAAAGACTGAATTTTTTTTTTTTTTATTTAAACAATATTTGAACACGAGATTTGCTCTTAGAGCAACTAAGTGCTCTCTAGAATTTGAAAAAGACAGTGTTCTCAGACCAAGTAAAATTTGAAAAAAAAAAAAAACTAATTTGAAAAAAGCTAAGTGCTGAGAGCGACTAAGATAGGCTGCCCCGTAACGGCTTGCAATGTTTTTCAGCATTAATCCTGCGGTAACACGATTCCAGTATCCCAGAGTCTCTCCTGAGCCTGAGGACTCTGGGTACGAGATTGTGTAAGGTGAAGTCTATTGTATTGTTAAAAAAATTGCTATGCAAGAGTGTCTTTCTTAATAAATTTAACTGATGCATTAATTTGATTTATAATTAAGTTTATTTAACGAAACATTTCAAGTTTTAGATTGTGTTAACTACCAGAACCTGACAAGCGCTGACCGTCACATAATGCACGGCTATTCGCCACTCTCCCCTTGTGACAAATCCCTTGGACCTTCATGGTTCCGTTTCCAAGGAAATGCTGGAACAAAAATGCCTACTTCATGTACTCCTACATACAGATGTGGAACACATGCCACAGGTTGGCTAGAGGGTCCCCACCCCACGGTGCAAGACGGCAAAGTCACCAAGCGGGTCTGTTTCAGCTGGGGAACAAACTGCTGTACTTGGTCCATCAACATTCAAGTGTTGAACTGCAGTGGTTACTATTTGTACTTCATCAGTGGAACACCTCCCGAACATCGCTGTCACCTCCGTTACTGTGGCACTGACTGAGAATGGCCCGAATCCATTTGAAAAACCGCGATAGTGTTGTAAATGTTTAAAGGGGTTGGTGTCACATATTTTTGATGTTACTTTGAATAGCAGAAAAACACATTTGCATCGACGGAATCGTGAAAATATTGGTTCAGTTTTGTTAACAGTAACCCTAGCTCTCCACATAAATTAGTGTCGGTTACCGGCTTTGGCCGCGGATTGCCAAGATTGGAATGGCCGATTGCAACTTGACAAAATTGGCCCTTTTTTCAAGTTCTACCATCGTATTTGGAGAAATTGCTAAAACATACTGATTATAGTTTGTTATTTTCAGGAGAAGCCACTTAATATTTTCTTCTCGGTGCTGTTAGAGCATATTGATGTTAGCGAAAAAAAAGTATCTTGTCAAATATTTGAGTAGTTTCGACCAAAACACAGAGAAATCTCCGTGACAGTGTCGTTTCAAGGTCAATTTTAGCGACGCTGTAAAGTGGTGAATAACTCTAGTGCTCCTAGAATCGATTTGATCCTAATTTGGAGCAAATCAGACCAACAAAAATCCTTACAGATATTTCTGAAATACTCAGTGTATATCAGGAGTACCGCACGGATCATTAATAGTGTGCGGTAACTTTGTTTTTAAGGATAATGGCATACCGGATTGGAAAGGATAACAGTTCATAAATCGCTTGGAACCTTAATAGATGAAAAACTGAACTGAAAACCACGTTTTATAGAAAAACTTTACTTGCTCTTGTGCTTACATAAATTATCATAAATAAATAAATAAATAAACAAATAAATAAATAAATTAATTAATTATTAAATAAATAAATAAGTAATTCATATTTAAGCAACGTTTAGAGCCTGGAGACTACTGATGAAACTAAGGGGTTTTCGAATCAGTCTCTAGGTTTTTATGTTTGTGAAGTATGGAGAAATCAGAACCAAACAGAGAGAGAAGTGTTATTGTACATATATGCATCAGGGGAACCCAACGACAATTTTTTCTCAGATCCTTTGAAACGCTATTTTGGGCTATCTGGAGTGTCTTTAAAGTTCGGTAGGTTGATTTTAGGCCGCGCTATAATATTTTTATCTGTTTGGTCATTCTAGGGGAGCTTGAGTCTTTTCGAAATTACCAGGGCATTTTTGTCCATTTCCCGAAAACCTTAGGTCTTATTTCCTTTCCGAAAATCTTAGCTCACTTTTTTTCGATTCCCGAAAAGACATTTTTATAAATCCGAAAACATTGGGCCTTAAATTTCCCATATCACAAAAGTTCGAGGTTAAAATTCCATTTAGAAAATTGTAGGGGATTAAAGGCCTTCCGAACAGATAATTTACCGAAACAATCTGTTGGGTGCCCCTGATACATACATTGACGAGATCTCAAAAAAAAATATCAGCCGGTATAGCAGCCTTAGAGCGCTTAGGTCCTATCTCACGCATTGTATTACACTATTTCTTAAGATGTGCACATGTAATGTTTTGCCAATTTTGGTAGTGGCCATCCGAAAATGTGTACCAAATTAAACCATTTTTAAATTCTAAGTTTTCTATTCCCATCATTTTCCCGGTAAGCAATTTGATATATTTTAATCCCCCGGCGAAATTAATTCAATACTAGATCTGAGTAGGCTCCCACTACTTGGAGCGCCCAACTCCTATGAACCTTATCCCAAAATGGCGACCATTGTAATATCAATGTCTTGTTTGCATTCAAATAAGCCCTTCTCTCCTCGTTCAAGGTAATATATCCTTTTGATTTTTTAGCTCAAAAACAAGGTAAGAAGGGATTTTTAAACATCAACAAAAGAATATTGAATTGATAGTTGAGTCAATAGTTTGTCTCAGGATTGAGTCACACTGAAGATGTGGATCGCAACGTTTCGACCGCTATACTGCTGGTCTTCATTAGGCGATGGTGTCGACTGATTGCGTAACAGTATAAGTAGCACCTTTGTTTTGTTGATTGGTGCGTTTCGAAAGGATCGAATGAGTAAACAACGTGGAACTTTTCGTTATCATTATGAGGTTAAAAGATAGGTAAACCCTAAAATATTGGGATATTTTATTAACCTTTTCACTGCCAAATTTGTGTATTTGTAAATTTGTGTGTGTATGGTAGTTACGCCCCTTTATTCCCAAGCAACGTGACGTATTACGAGCTGGAATGGTGTCAGGCTGAAATTATTTTAAATTATGTTTATAATAATTATTGCTATTTTAATGCTTAGAAACTTTTATTCACTGGTTATGATAAGACAGCGAACTGCAACTTGTTTTAGTCTGATTTGTGATGATTATCACTGTTGCTTTTATTACTGTTTCTCTTCAGAATGCCAAAACTATTACAGTTTGAACAGTGGTAACAGAAAGATAACTTACACCATTCGTCAGTTAAAATGTGACAGCGGAATGACTCATGGATGGTATCGGTTTGAGGGAGCTGCAGGAAAACAAATGGCTTCTTCATGTCCACCCACTAATAGGTCTGGCACTGACGCAACCGGTTGGTTAAGAGGAGGGCACCCTAATGTTGCTAATGGTCAAGTTAGCAAAACGGTGTGTTGTACAATTGGCAGATTTTGTCTTGTACAATTCTGTATATTGAAACAACACATATAATGTGTTTACCTTTTGTTTGATCGGCAAATCAAAACTTGACTTCTTCAAGCAACAAATGTTTTTGAGGCATGAAATGGTTGGTTAAAGCGGTCAGAATCTTCTCAGGATGGCCCGTTTTTCTCAACAGTTAGAGTGGTAAGGCTCTTTATTACTTTCACACACTCCAAACCCATCGCGCTGCATAGTGCACCTACCTAGACTTCCCTAGATTTCTATCTTTAACTCCGTGGTGTTAACGTAATATTGCCAGGCTTGGTGGAACAATTTTCAATTCGTTGAGGCATCGTCCTTTGCATTCATAGGCAGCGGTGGCGGTATTATATAGACTGACATGATGAAAAGAGAAGCTTTGTACTCACAGTTCTGGTGCTTTCGAAAGCAGAAATTTCAATATAGCGGCTGATAAACTTCCACGTGTTCAGCGCGTAGAACGCTGCAATACTGCCGTGCACAGGGTACTAGCTTTAAATAGAACCGCTCACCTTGCAGTCTTCTACTGTTCATTAAGTTCTTCAATTTGTTCACTTTCTGACGCCATGTTATCGCAATGAAAGGTGACAATACTCAAGGAGACGAGTAAAACGAACGATACTAAACGAAGGCATGCCTTTAATGCCTGCTCCTAAGGTTTCTGGGAAAGCCCTAGAGACTGTTTCTTATAAGTTACAACTATAATTCAATACACCTTCTTCCCAAAGGTTTATAGACAGGATTTGGAAGGGGGGGGGGGGGGGGGGTTCTCTTCTTAGGCTACCTTAAAAAGAGAATTTGCATTATTTATTTCAGACACAGACGAATGTAATGCTTTAGTCCCTGTGTGTGATGCCAACGCCAACTGTCAAAACACCGCGGGCTCATTCATTTGCACCTGTAAAACTGGTTTTACCGGAGATGGTTTCATTTGTACTGGTAAGAAAAGCATAGAAGAAACGGTTGTTTCGGATTCTTAAATGTCCTCAATCGCCGTTATTCTTATTTACTGCTTATCTACGTTGTCCAACTGAAAGAAAACAGTGTAACAGCAAAAATTAAAAGCTGTGTAGTACCCGACTTCGTGCAACAATTTGCCCGATGATGCCAGTCCTTGGCTGAGTTTAAGAACAAAATTAATTGTAATAATTACAAGGGAAATTAACGGTAAAAACGAAACATGACCGCCGGACGTCATGTTATCATTGTCAAGTGTCAACTCGTCAAAACGCCGTGTTACGTTTTAATCGTTAATTTTCAATATAAAATGTTTTTCGAAATCTATCCTCATTACAATTTATAATTGTGTGGAATCTAAGTCTCATTTTAGCTAGTTATTTTAACTTAGGGTTTTATTGTTGTAAAGCACTGTTGCATGGTTACTTATACTGACAGCGCTATAGGCGCTTTTACACTGGCCAATTTTTCTTGCAACTTGTCCCGCAATTTTGTGGCGACACAAGTTGCACGAATCGTTCCAAAGTGTAACATTCTCTGAAATAAACATGTCTCGCAACTTTTTTGTTGTTTCCGTTATCATTGCCAGAAGCAGAAGTCTGCTTTACTTCACGCGACGGTTACTGCAACAGAAATGTTGCGAGACATCTTCATTTCAGAGCATGTTACTCTAAGGAACGATTCAAGTAACTTGTGTTTCAACGGCGCAACGAAATTGCGAGACAAATTGCAAGAAAAATTGTCTAGTGTAACAGTGCCTCATACAAGTGAATTTTTTAATTATGATTTTATATTTTCATATCTTTTGTTTATTTTAGAGGGCCAGAGGGTCATTAGTTCAATCACTGTAACGTGCAATCTCATACCCAGAGTCCTCAGGCTCTTTGGCCAGCTGTTGGTGGCCAGGAAAGACTGAATTTTTTTTTTTTTATTTAAACAATATTTGAACACGAGATTTGCTCTTAGAGCAACTAAGTGCTCTCTAGAATTTGAAAAAGACAGTGTTCTCAGACCAAGTAAAATTTGAAAAAAAAAAAAAAACTAATTTGAAAAAAGCTAAGTGCTGAGAGCGACTAAGATAGGCTGCCCCGTAACGGCTTGCAATGTTTTTCAGCATTAATCCTGCGGTAACACGATTCCAGTATCCCAGAGTCTCTCCTGAGCCTGAGGACTCTGGGTACGAGATTGTGTAAGGTGAAGTCTATTGTATTGTTAAAAAAATTGCTATGCAAGAGTGTCTTTCTTAATAAATTTAACTGATGCATTAATTTGATTTATAATTAAGTTTATTTAACGAAACATTTCAAGTTTTAGATTGTGTTAACTACCAGAACCTGACAAGCGCTGACCGTCACATAATGCACGGCTATTCGCCACTCTCCCCTTGTGACAAATCCCTTGGACCTTCATGGTTCCGTTTCCAAGGAAATGCTGGAACAAAAATGCCTACTTCATGTACTCCTACATACAGATGTGGAACACATGCCACAGGTTGGCTAGAGGGTCCCCACCCCACGGTGCAAGACGGCAAAGTCACCAAGCGGGTCTGTTTCAGCTGGGGAACAAACTGCTGTACTTGGTCCATCAACATTCAAGTGTTGAACTGCAGTGGTTACTATTTGTACTTCATCAGTGGAACACCTCCCGAACATCGCTGTCACCTCCGTTACTGTGGCACTGACTGAGAATGGCCCGAATCCATTTGAAAAACCGCGATAGTGTTGTAAATGTTTAAAGGGGTTGGTGTCACATATTTTTGATGTTACTTTGAATAGCAGAAAAACACATTTGCATCGACGGAATCGTGAAAATATTGGTTCAGTTTTGTTAACAGTAACCCTAGCTCTCCACATAAATTAGTGTCGGTTACCGGCTTTGGCCGCGGATTGCCAAGATTGGAATGGCCGATTGCAACTTGACAAAATTGGCCCTTTTTTCAAGTTCTACCATCGTATTTGGAGAAATTGCTAAAACATACTGATTATAGTTTGTTATTTTCAGGAGAAGCCACTTAATATTTTCTTCTCGGTGCTGTTAGAGCATATTGATGTTAGCGAAAAAAAAGTATCTTGTCAAATATTTGAGTAGTTTCGACCAAAACACAGAGAAATCTCCGTGACAGTGTCGTTTCAAGGTCAATTTTAGCGACGCTGTAAAGTGGTGAATAACTCTAGTGCTCCTAGAATCGATTTGATCCTAATTTGGAGCAAATCAGACCAACAAAAATCCTTACAGATATTTCTGAAATACTCAGTGTATATCAGGAGTACCGCACGGATCATTAATAGTGTGCGGTAACTTTGTTTTTAAGGATAATGGCATACCGGATTGGAAAGGATAACAGTTCATAAATCGCTTGGAACCTTAATAGATGAAAAACTGAACTGAAAACCACGTTTTATAGAAAAACTTTACTTGCTCTTGTGCTTACATAAATTATCATAAATAAATAAATAAATAAACAAATAAATAAATAAATTAATTAATTATTAAATAAATAAATAAGTAATTCATATTTAAGCAACGTTTAGAGCCTGGAGACTACTGATGAAACTAAGGGGTTTTCGAATCAGTCTCTAGGTTTTTATGTTTGTGAAGTATGGAGAAATCAGAACCAAACAGAGAGAGAAGTGTTATTGTACATATATGCATCAGGGGAACCCAACGACAATTTTTTCTCAGATCCTTTGAAACGCTATTTTGGGCTATCTGGAGTGTCTTTAAAGTTCGGTAGGTTGATTTTAGGCCGCGCTATAATATTTTTATCTGTTTGGTCATTCTAGGGGAGCTTGAGTCTTTTCGAAATTACCAGGGCATTTTTGTCCATTTCCCGAAAACCTTAGGTCTTATTTCCTTTCCGAAAATCTTAGCTCACTTTTTTTCGATTCCCGAAAAGACATTTTTATAAATCCGAAAACATTGGGCCTTAAATTTCCCATATCACAAAAGTTCGAGGTTAAAATTCCATTTAGAAAATTGTAGGGGATTAAAGGCCTTCCGAACAGATAATTTACCGAAACAATCTGTTGGGTGCCCCTGATACATACATTGACGAGATCTCAAAAAAAAATATCAGCCGGTATAGCAGCCTTAGAGCGCTTAGGTCCTATCTCACGCATTGTATTACACTATTTCTTAAGATGTGCACATGTAATGTTTTGCCAATTTTGGTAGTGGCCATCCGAAAATGTGTACCAAATTAAACCATTTTTAAATTCTAAGTTTTCTATTCCCATCATTTTCCCGGTAAGCAATTTGATATATTTTAATCCCCCGGCGAAATTAATTCAATACTAGATCTGAGTAGGCTCCCACTACTTGGAGCGCCCAACTCCTATGAACCTTATCCCAAAATGGCGACCATTGTAATATCAATGTCTTGTTTGCATTCAAATAAGCCCTTCTCTCCTCGTTCAAGGTAATATATCCTTTTGATTTTTTAGCTCAAAAACAAGGTAAGAAGGGATTTTTAAACATCAACAAAAGAATATTGAATTGATAGTTGAGTCAATAGTTTGTCTCAGGATTGAGTCACACTGAAGATGTGGATCGCAACGTTTCGACCGCTATACTGCTGGTCTTCATTAGGCGATGGTGTCGACTGATTGCGTAACAGTATAAGTAGCACCTTTGTTTTGTTGATTGGTGCGTTTCGAAAGGATCGAATGAGTAAACAACGTGGAACTTTTCGTTATCATTATGAGGTTAAAAGATAGGTAAACCCTAAAATATTGGGATATTTTATTAACCTTTTCACTGCCAAATTTGTGTATTTGTAAATTTGTGTGTGTATGGTAGTTACGCCCCTTTATTCCCAAGCAACGTGACGTATTACGAGCTGGAATGGTGTCAGGCTGAAATTATTTTAAATTATGTTTATAATAATTATTGCTATTTTAATGCTTAGAAACTTTTATTCACTGGTTATGATAAGACAGCGAACTGCAACTTGTTTTAGTCTGATTTGTGATGATTATCACTGTTGCTTTTATTACTGTTTCTCTTCAGAATGCCAAAACTATTACAGTTTGAACAGTGGTAACAGAAAGATAACTTACACCATTCGTCAGTTAAAATGTGACAGCGGAATGACTCATGGATGGTATCGGTTTGAGGGAGCTGCAGGAAAACAAATGGCTTCTTCATGTCCACCCACTAATAGGTCTGGCACTGACGCAACCGGTTGGTTAAGAGGAGGGCACCCTAATGTTGCTAATGGTCAAGTTAGCAAAACGGTGTGTTTTCATTGGTCAAGTAATTGCTGCCGGTGGTCAACTACCATCCAAGTGAGGAGCTGCGGCTCTTCCTACGTGTACTACATAGCACACTCTATTAAGGATAAACTCGAAGCTGCTCTTTATGCCCTGCCAGAGCCAGGGCCTCTTTTTCCAGCTTTATCAATTTGGTGACTGGGGCGAGTAAAAAAGGAAGCCACTTTAACTTGCCCCAACCCTCCCTCTGTTTTCTGAAACCAATAATAAACACAGAAAGAGAGAAGAACGAATTTCCACTGAATCCCGCTGTCGAACGGTACACCAGATACCAATAAC
Organism: Pavona decussata; assembly: GCF_977016875.1. Classification (NCBI taxonomy): domain Eukaryota; kingdom Metazoa; phylum Cnidaria; class Anthozoa; order Scleractinia; family Agariciidae; genus Pavona; species Pavona decussata. The sequence continues at coordinate 1,228,415 of NW_028145477.1, read as the reverse complement.
TCAATATAAAAAAAATAATAATAATATATAAGCTAAAATTCAAAACCGCAATGAAACCCGATTTTACGGCCACCAAATTAAGCCAATGATACAAGGTTGTCGAAAGAATGCTGAGCATGAAATGTAAATTTTTGAAAACAGGCAAGGCTATTCATCATGTTGCACGTTTCTGAGCGGAAAAGGTTACAACGTGCAACGTTTCTCCTCTGCTTCTTCTGGAAGAGCTCACATTTCCTTTCCTTTTTTTTCCGAGTGTGTCAATGACTGAAAAGATACATCTATCAATGTGCAATGTGTTGAGAGGCCAATTAAAACAAATGGCAATTTATAATGTAAACCGCTAAAAAGTACCTTAAAAAACTGTATTTTTTTAAAGAAAAACGTTACAAAACTTGCTTACTTGGATGGCTTAGTTTTATAAAGAATAAAAGAATTCCCGCTTAAATATACTTTAAAATTTCTAAAGAGCATTAAGCTTGGCAACGGGCTAGACAAGCCAAAGAGGAGATAAATTCGGGTGTCTCTCGGCAGCATTTAATTGTTCTCATTACCATTTATAAACAATGTTCAGCAGGTACTTATAATTAAACGGGACCTGTCTGACAGCATAGTATTTCAGAAATAAAACCGACGGCCACAAATTGTCGATTCGAGGATAGCTTATTTCAAAGTAATGAAAAATCAAACGCCTTTCTTTTTTTCATTCTTTTTGTAGTCTTTCTTCGTTTTTTCTAAATTTCTTTATGCACAAAATTCGAAAATACCCACAACCGTCGCCTTTGTGAGACACAAGCTCATTAACAAATGACAAGTTCCTGTCTTCATTTGAAATTATCACCTTTCCATCCGCTAAACTGATTGAAAGGGATAGTGTAATGGTTAAACAAACGTCAAAATTCTCCTGGTGCTTAATACATTTGTTTCTACGGACGAGCTATCTAGATCTATTCGGTGGCATTCTCCTTTTAAAGATCAACGTTTGTAGCCGACGAGTTGTCATAGCAACCACGATGGAAAAAAAGGAGAATCATGGATTCCAACCTTAATAAAGTGTTTTGAACATCGGTTCTCGTTTTTGGTTCAGAAAGCTGAATTCGCTCATGGAAATTACCCGCGTTTCAAGTAAGTTGTCACTGTTTCATGTCTGAGTTGACAATAAATGTTAATGAACTCACGCCATATTCATCCCTTACTGGATTTATTACCGTTACGTAAGCAGGTATCGAGACAAATACCTGCCTTAAATTAAAACACGCAAACAGCTAATTAATGTAGCACAAAGATATAAGATGCTGCATGGTAGGTCCTTTACTGTGTTAATAAGAAATGTCACTTTAGTTTTCATGCGGTAAACTTAAATTTCATTCTGATAACAAACGAGAAAAGCTGGGTTCATTACTCACATAAATGTATCTACCAAAAAAACTGAGGAGTCCTTTAATAGGTGAAAAAACTTTCACTTCAAGGACACCTTTGTTTTGTCGTTTTAATTTGACCAATTTTGTTTTGACCCAAAGAATTAATTTCTAAGCTGCATTGTAGAGACAAACTAGCGTGCTTTAAAATTACATTCGTCATGTTTGTTTTCAAAGTGCAGCCTTTAATTTCCCTAGCTAACAATGATAGCCATAAAATGATGACTTGAATACAGTGTTTCAAATGGTGATGAAGAAGAGTGTATTTCCGTTTTTGCTTCCCTTTCTAATTTTCTTATTTTTCTCTTAACTTTTGTTTGCAAAACAAATTCGAAAACAGGAACAGCTGTCTTCTTTCCAACATCCACACAAACATCTTTAAATAGCCTCCTTAAGTTAGATAATGACAAGTTCCTGTTTTCAACTAACGAGGGAACTGTCTGGATGCGAAATTTTCGCCTTCTCATTGGCTTAAAATGACAGGTGCCATATTCAAATAAACCCACGCTGAAACTCTACTGGTACTGAGAACAATAAGTTGCTATCGACAAGCTATCTGTTTTCATTCTCCTGTTAAAAATCAACATTTGTAGCCGACGAGTTGTCAGTGTAACTACGATTGAAACAAAAGGAAATCATGGATTCCAAGCCCCAGCTGTACGTTTTTCTAACGATGTTATCTTTGAGAGTTGTTTCTGCCTTCTTCGATGGTAAGTTTCATTTACCCAAATCCTTTGGCAGTTGTGTCTTGTTTTTGTTTAAGCTTCTTTCTTTTTTTATATATTACACGCATTGATAAAATGGGCGTATTTGAGAGAAGAAAAAGCAAATTTTTTCTGATATAGCAGAGCCTTCATGGCTAAAAAAAAAGGCTTCAAAATTCGTTCCTTCTTTTTCCTTCGGAAAGTAAAGCGTACGTAATATTTCAGTTTAGGAGTTCCCATAATATACTCAATTTTTACTCCAAATTCTGTTCAAATCGATATGGTTAAAAAGAAAATGGAATTCGTAATTATCTAGACTTGTATATTTTATTTCATCATTTCAAATCTGAGTTAGCAACAAAAGTTTGTTATTTATTTCATATTCACCTTTTAACAGACTGGTTGTTGAGATTATTAGTTATTATAAAACTCACGCAATATTCTACCCGTTGGAGATATTTTTCATTACGTATGCATGATCTACACATATTTCAGTTTTACATTAAAAGGAAAGTAAACAGCTAATTAAAGTTTAAATAAAAGAAAGATCCTCGCAGTTTAGTACTAACTGCGATGAGGATCTTTCTTGTATTTAATTTTTTATCCGCAGTTTGAAATATTTGTTCCATATATTCAGGTTAGGAGTTCCCATAATATACTCAATTTTTACTCTAAATTCTGTTCAGCTTATTAAAGTGACGCAAATATCGACGATGGTGCATCCTATCTTGAAATACCTTTATTGTGATTGTTAGAAATGTTAAGTTGGCAAATTCCTGCTGTTAACCTTAATTTCTTAAGCACGGACGTAGACATATTTCAGTTCTATATTAAAAAGGAAGCAGCTAATTAAATTGGCGCAGATATCGCCCCTAGTGAATCCCTATTAATACCTTTATTCTGATTGTTAGAAACGTTAATTTGGCAAATTCCTGCTGTTAACCTAAATTTCGCTCAAATGCAAACAGTTTAAGAATATTTCCCAATATATTGAGAAATTCTGTTCATTGGTGGAAAAAACTCACGACAGGCAATTGCTTATGTTGTCGTTGTCTTGACATTTTCCAAATATTACCATTTTACCAAAATTACCATTATTTTGCACATATTACCAGTAATTTCTTTCGTTGCTGCCTTTAACCCCCAAAGCCTTATTTCTAGGCTTACACTATTACAGAGACGAGCCTGGCATGCTTTAAAACTACTGAGGTAATTTCTTTTCTCTTCACGATGCAGACTTCAATTAACAAACAAGCTCAGTAAAAATCTAAATTGAGTACAGAGGACTTTTGACAGTTGGCTATCTATTGCAGCTGGATTTCAATAAAACATAACAAAACATTTTTGTTAGGTTCTTATTGTTTTGCACTCCAAAGACTCAAATACTATTCCATCTCACTTTCTTACCTTAAAAGGTATGAAAAATGGAAAACATAACCTCATAGTCCTTAGTTCTTTTCCTGCCCATGCCTGTTTCGCTTTGAACCTTATTTATAGAAGCAAATTAAAATTGTGGAATTGCAGACAAGGCTTAGGTAGCTAACAAAGTTTTGCTACCACTCAGTTTTTACTGGTATGTTTAAAATTTGTTGCGACTTTCTTCTCGCCACTTGTGATCTTCAATGAATGTTGATCATACTCTAGTTAGTCGAATTAAGAGGCAGGTTTTTACACTCCATGTGAGCAAACTATAAAGGCACTACAAAGACGCGGCATTTACTTGGATCATCACGCGCGAAAGGCCGAGTTGTTTAATATATTCATTTCATCATTCTGTATCCAAAAAGCGCGAGTAAAATAATTGTTTTTGTGCATATTAAAGCAGCCAAGAAATGTTAACGAGGACGATTTAATGGACGCTGCGTTCTCGGTTATGATTTAATAGGCCTTATCACTGTTTTCGACGCCATTTTGAAGAGTAGGCAAACAGGCTTGAAATAACAGTGTTTGCATGGAAATCCGATGTCAAATAATTTTCATAATACATCGCTTCTGAAAAATTCATGAATTGGAAACGTTTGGCACTAGGTAAAGGGTCTTAAGAAAAAAAATGGAGGGATGTAGCTGTGCTAGAAAGCGTTCAGTCGTGTTTTGAATTTTCCATGCATTTGTCTGTATAGCGAACCAGCCGTGAACTGCTTCTAAAAATAGTTCGCAGGAAAAAATACAGACAAATGTATAGAAAGTTCAAAACACGACTGGACGCTTTCTGGCCCAGCTACATCCCTCCAATTTTTTTTTCTTAAAATCCTTATCCTAGTGCCAAAAGTTTCCAATTCATGAATTTTTCAGAAGCGATGTTTTACTAAAATTATTTGTCATCGGATTTCCATAGAAAAACTGTTATTTCAAGCGTGTCTGCCTACTCGTCAAAATGGCGTCGAAAACCGTGATAAGGCCTATTCCTTAATGATAACTGGAAGATATATTAACTTTAGTTTACATAAAAACAGGGGCATCCAACGGTTTCGCAGGGACATATAATCATCTAAGAAGGCCGATTTCAGTTGGAAAGAATAGCTGACTTTTTCTTTGCCAAAGAGCCATCCCAAATTTACACTGGATAAATAGTCCCTTTGGTTAAGTTTACACTGACATGTTTAAATGGGGATGAGAGTACAGTGTCGTTTTAAAGTGCAAAATAAGACAGGCTAGCATTATAAAAATAAAAACAACAAACAAACTCAGCTAGAAAATATACGACCAGTCCCGACTGTGTTAAGTTGTCTTGCATTAAAAAAAGAAAAAAAAAAGGCTGTAAAACGATTTGAAATACAGCATTTGAGATTGGAAGTACAGGAGATAACACTTTAAATATTTTGCTTTGATCTCCCCGTCGGAAGCCTCTGATAGCCGCTATGTTCACAGTTTGTCAAAACAAGTGCAAGAAAGTAGTAATGGATGAGGGGTTCGTTTTTAAAGAAACCAAGGTGCTGGGTCGGTGGGGAATGGAAATGCCGGAATGAGCGTGTGAGAAACAGTCGCGTCACCGGCGGACGGCGAAATATTTCTGAATATTTCGTTCAAGCTTAAATTTCCCTTTGGTTTCTGTTTTCGGTTGCGAACTTAACGCCGGTGTTCCTTCATTTATTTAATCTTTCATCTGCAATACTTTTATATCAAATTCCTCAAAAATAACCTGCTCCCTGTTGGCCTCATATCTCTGCAGTGGGTAAAGCTAGGAACCAGTATTAAAGAGTTCTGGGATGCGAGTCCTGCAAGCCTGACTTTATTGTTCAGACTTTTCTTTCGGGCTACTTAAGTTGTGTACGTAATTGGGATAGTTTTTCATCTTTTTCTAATTTACAGTAAGGTAGGTATACTTACCCCGACACCTTAAGAGAAACGTGAGAGAATCTTGTCAAACAAAGCAAGACATTCCAACTATTGACTTTTTAAGCTGTAGCTTTTTAAACACATGTCTCGTTTGGTTTGAATACGCAAGTGCTTCAACACGTAGGCTTTTTAAAAAAGCCCAACCACCGTGAGGACAAACCTTTTTATCTAGGTCCTTCCAAACAAAACATTCTTTTCACCTTTTGTCTCACCAGTTTCAATTTAATTGAATCTTTCAGGTGAATGTCGTGAACTGGCCTTCCCTTCTTTTTTCTCCTTTACTGACAAGCGTCTGGTGAATCACAACATAACCACCGTCAGAGTCCGAGATATGGATGCTTGTGAACTGCGTTGTTACAATGAACCCAACTGCGTCAGTATTAATTTTAACTATACAGCAAATGTTCAGGGAACATACAGATGTGACTTGAATAACGCCACTCATGTAGGACATGATAAGGAGTTTGTACACAGAGACGGCTACTTATACCGTGGGGCAGATGTAAGTTCTTCTTCTTCTTTATTTTTTTTTCCCGCTTATTACTTTCTAGGCTTTCGTACTTTGTCCTTGGGAAGTGGTCAAAACTACTACACTCGAACAATACCTACCAAACTACAAAATGGATGGCGGTATTATTAATAAGAGTGCTCCTGTTAAAGATTTTCCCATTACAAATTTGACAGAGCAACCATTATGCTTTATCTCTATTAGATTTCCCATTCATCCTTTATTTTTATTATTTTTTAGAGTGCATGTGATAGGGCCCATTGCAATAACGGTGGTACCTGCCAATCTGGATTCACAGACAAAGGATATCGGTGTTTGTGTCCACTTGGATTTATGTCTGAACTCTGCGAACAGGGTAAGGAGAAAATTTTCTCCATCATCTAGTATTGTTCGTCTACAAATCCAACATGTTCTTTGTGGAAAATAGTAAATATTGGATAATTCATCCTGCATTGAAGTAAAATGTCATTGCTAATTATTCGATTGCTTTTATAGCAGCTTCTATCTTAATTCCTTTATCTGACCATTTCCTTACTTTTCTGACGTGAATCAAACTAACACGCTAAAACCGCAAACAAATTCCGTCGAGCAGATTGCTACGTCTGAAGATCTAATTGTTGAAAGTCTTGTTGTTCCATTGTTTTGAAAGTTAACGTTTACTGCAAATATGTATTAACTGATGCAAGACCAAGACACTCATAAACACACACACACAAAAAAAGAAATTTAATACGGCAATAAAAAATTGAGATTTAAGTTATTGTATTTCCCAAACGGACACTCGGGGTCTACTTATTCATTTTCCCATGGGTTTCACCTATCTTCTGTGTTTCCGTTTATTTCTGCAGACGTTAACGAGTGCGCACTAGGAACACACAATTGTAACCACTTTGCCGTATGTAAAACCACTCGAGGATCATCCAACTGCATATGCAAGCAAGGGTACACTGGCGACGGATACAAATGTACAGGTAAACATGACTGGACTCTGATTGTCTTTTTGTTTCAAACAACCATTACATAAGTGAGGGGTAAAGTCAAAACCAGTTTCCACTCCGTGACGATCAAATGTAGTTAGCGTCGTTTTTTGACATAACTCACTAGTTTCGACAGCAGTAATAGGGGTGGTTTGGCCCATTGTACGAGCATAAGTTTTGCTATATTGGGGCAAACGAGCATAAAGTTTCAAAAAGCATTGCTGAAGCATAATTACAAGATTTTTTCACTTTTTGAAGAATTAAAGCCAATCCTTTTTATCCTTTCTTTTTTAGCACCCGGAATTACGGAATTAGAATCATTGCAAGTTTTTGTTTGCTTATTATTCAGTAGACCAGGCCTCAGTAGTGCAAAGAGCAAATAACGTTATCCAACGGATAGGTAATTATCCTGGAGTACATTTTGTCCACTAGATGGCGATTTATTCACAATATAGACATATCCGTTTTTTCAACAACCTGGGCCTGGGAATAACCAGTATTATTTTGACTTGCCCACCTGCTCAGATAATAGGCCTAATTCTCTGCTGCAGCCCGGCGAGCATTCTCCATTCTACCAGCTACATTCCACGATAGTGCACTTTCTGACTACCTGACACCTCATTTCGGATATAGATGAATGCGTGACAGGAGCACACAATTGTAGCAATGATGCCGTGTGTAATAACACCAAGGGAGGATTCAATTGTACATGCAAAGCTGGATTCATAGGAGACGGAAAAAACTGTACAGGTTAAGGTTTCATGATTTTTTGGTTATTCAGTCCCTTGAGAGCTACGCTCTGTGTTTGGGACTTAAACTTGATGTTGTAGTAATTCTCAAGACATAACATTATACGTTAATGGATGTGGAAGTGAGCAAGGAGACATAAGCTTGATATTCTCTCAATGCGCTACTATAAACTATTCTGTCAATTAAGTCAGGGAATTACGAACATTATTCTTTTTTTTTTCTTTCAAATGCAATGTCGGAAGAAGAATAAGCATGGTGTAATTGAACATTTTTTTGGTTACTCGCACAAAATCATTGATTCCAAAAAGTGGTTCTTCTACATTTCGGTCAAACTTTGATTAAATGTAATCACTATACCAATCTGCGACTTTGCGGAGAAAATTTTAGTAAATTGTAGTGGACAAAAATGTGTTATCTATAGAATCCCGCTTGTTACAAGGGAGTGGCGAACGTTCTTCATTCAATTTTTTTCTTAAAAATGTAATGACGGAAGAAAAAGCATGGTGTAATTAAACATATTTTTGGTTACTCGCAAAGAATCATTGATTCCAATGTTATGTCTGTTAGTTAACTTTTTCACCGCTTTCAAAGCAATACCTGTAACCATAACAACTGATCGACTACTTCATTTAAGAAGATGAAGGAGCTGTAAAATTTGATTTGCACTACTTTTTCCTGCGACATCGAAATGATATGCAAATTTGTTGCATATGTTTCGTAGGTTAATTGTACGGAATAACTATATTATTTCAGAGCATAATAGGAAATAATCTGGGATCGAAAAACGTTGAATGGCTGTCTTCAGTCAGTCTGATTAGTTTTAGGGCTCAATATGTTCTGTTTGGAAACATTCACAAGCTTCAGATGTCAAGTGTTTGTGAACCGGTTCTGATCTCATAATTCGTGACGTGAATTGCGAGCCGCAAGTATCGCACGCATATTCGATCTTCCTTGAGTGGGAAAGAGTTTGAATCAGAGCTTGAAACCTGGAACAAATAAAGTTCTTTTCTTCGTCTTCGTCTTTCTGCAGTTTCCAATAATATTTTTTTCATTATATAACAAACTTGTATGTTTCATTTTTCACTGTATCAGACATTAATGAGTGCACAGCGTCTCACCTGTTGTGTCCTCCCAACGTCATCTGTATCAATACCCACGGTTCGTACCATTGTTCGTGTTCACCTGGCTTTACAGGAGATGGCGAACACTGTACAGGTAGGAAGCCGGACTTACTAGTGACGAAAACAACCATTTTTGCACTTTTCTATAACAAATGAGATAATTTAACGACAATGCAGCTGCCTGTGGAATAGTAAGTCTGCATTACCGGTTGTCGAGGAACGTAATTAACTTGGATAAAATAATCATTAAAAGTACGGTCGGCAGTTCCTTATCTTGAAGATGGATTGTTTAAAGATATAAATAGTTCACTTTTTTCTCTACAAGCCCTTTTGCTTTCAAAATTTTTTCCCGCGTTCTAAAGTGCTCAGATAACTTCAAGAGGGGCCGTTTTAAACGGTACAACGTTGTTGTACGAGACATCCTGGGGAAGAGCTAAGGATACAAGTTGTTACATGGCGGAAGGAGATGAAACGTACAACTTGCTTGCGACTGGCTGTCACACTCGACATGTAAAATGTCATAAAATCTGTAGAGGCAAGCAATATTTCTGTTAATTAGAAAGAGAAACGTCGAGAATTAGCTAAGTCGCGATCTTACCGTATAAATGCTTCAAAACTGAGGACAATTTAGGTCCCAACTTAGCTAAGCCGTGGTTTAGGTAAACCTAACCTTCCTATGAACAACAATTTTTCATGTACTTTGCGGCTTAGCTAAGCTTAAACCGCGGCTTAACTTCATTCTCTCTTAAACGACCCTATTGCTAAATAACGAGAGTTGTCTACGGATTGTTTGAGCGCTGTGAGTAGCGCGCGTTGTCGCACGCGATACAAAACTCCCATATGACAGACGTAAGCAAAAGTTTTACTATCTAAATCGGCCTTAATTAAAAGGTAGTTTTGAACTAACTTTTTATGTTTTTGTATTTAATGCAGACATAGATGAGTGCACCAGCGGTACTCACACTTGCCTTGTGGATACAGCTACATGCACAAACACAATTGGATCATACAATTGCTCTTGCAAAGCTGGTTACGTTGGAGACGGAAATACAAGCTGCATTGCTCCAGGTGAATTCTAGTATTTTGATTTATAAAAATGATTTTTACTATTATTTTTAAAAAAAATTATTAGTTTTTTTTACAGCTAAAATTAATTCAAAGTATAAAAATGGGCCAGTAACCATGTGGTTACAAATAAAACGTTAACGTTAGTCTCATTTAAAAAAAAAATACCCATATATAAAATCAAACGTTTAAAAAAAAAAAAAAAAAACAAGAAAAATGCAAATTTTGAGCCAAGTAAGTCTTGTCTTTTAGTTTTGTCCTTTAAACATTTAATTTTACAAAAACATCAGTATGTTTTAAAATAATATTATCATTTGTAGTTTTGAAGGACAAGCCAAAAGTGTGCTTGAATACATTACCTCCTTACAACATGATTACTTTCAACACGATTCTCGGGGGCAGTTTAATAAAAATGTTTACAGTTGTAACCATCAATCTAGGAGCTTGGTTTTACACGCTCATGTAGGAAAAGAATTCGTTATTAGAAGTCTTTAACCATGATTATAATACTCGTTTATGAACTTTTCATGGAGTCAGTTGTTCGGCGTGAACTTATAAAACCAACCGCCCAACACTGAGTGAACTACAAATGTAAAAGTTTTATCGAATACAATTGACCCCTGACACTATACTAACATACATTATAAAACAAGTTGCACTACGTTGAATTCATAACAAAACACTTGCGTTTTCTAATCTTAAGAATTTCTATTTTGGGCCTTGTTTGAAAAAAATGAGCTGACGAGGACAGACGAACGATTTTCCGTCATATATTTTTTGCACCATCAATCAAAACTAACAAAAAAAAAACTCTGATATAACTTACTTTTCAATGCAAATGTTACCTCAAGCACTTGATTTTTAAATTTATATATATATATATATATAAAAAGAAGTTCTGGTTGCCATGGACAATGGTGACGTCAAATAGCATGAGAAAATATACCTTTAAGGTCTAGGGGCCCGTTTCTCGAAAGTCGCCCGATAAGTGTCTTTGGTGATAAATTTTTCTTAACAGAAGTCAATTTTTGTAAGCTTTGAATACTAATTTTTAAAATCTTATAATTCTATGAAAACATTGGCCAGGTACCATGTCTGTAATCTCTGTGTAATCGGCGAAATATACTTATCGGGCCCTGTAAGTTACCTGGACTTTCGAGAAACGGGAAACGATGAGTAGCCTCGACTAACTTTAACCTTAAACCAGGACTGCAGGCAGATTCTATCCTTTCTGCTATGGGGTTCGAGATGCACTTAATTAATCTTCCCTCGGACTACGCAGGCTCATCTTTGTACACCAGGGCCCAGTTCTTCAAAGCCCGATTAGGCTAATCGAAAAGCTAGATTAGCGTGAACTTTGATTGGAGTTTAATTGCTAACCAATAAAGCTAAGATTCCTTCCAAAAGATTTTTGCCCCTTAGTTTTGAAGTAGACTTTTCTTTACCATTAACTTAAAATTAGCTTTTGAAAACATTTTTAACGAGGCACTAATCGTCTGGACCTAAAAGCCCTCTAAAGAGACGACATTTCCGTCGCTGTATTATGATGCAAAAATATCTGTTGGGGGAAATTGATTTTAAATTTGACGTCAGACGCAATAGTAGTTTTCATTCTTATCTAACTCGTAGAAGTAATGATTTACACCTTCCTCGCGTGCGTACCGATTGGGGCAAGCAAACTTTTATTTATCAAGCCTCTAAGGACTGGAACAACTTAGACAATGACATTAAAAACAGCAAATCATTGTCCCTTTTTAAGGCAAAGCTGAAAAGTTTGTGAATGATGATTGTTTAGCTATTTTTAAATTCGTTTGATCTTTTGAAATCATTTTTTAGGTAATTTTATTTTTTATTTTATTTTTAATTTGCAGGGCCCCACTGAAAACCGCCAAGGCGAGTGGGTTCCCTGGATAAATATTATTATTGTTATTATTATTATCATCATCATCATCATCATCATCATCATCATCATCATCATCATCATTATTATTATTATTATTATTATTATTATTATTATTATTATTATTATTATTATTATTATTATTATTATTATTATTATTATAGGTAGAAACCTCGGTTAACTTTTAAGCTCGGATTAGCGTTAATCGGCTTTCGAACAACCAGGCCCAGGGGAAAAAATTAATGTGTTTACGTATACGACGCAGAAGATTTGCCTCTTCAGTATTTTCAGTTGTTTCCTTCACAGCTGTGTGATTGTCTATCCAGTATCAACATGGCTCTTCTCCTTGCAGTTCTATTTTCATTTTTTTGATGCACTAGTTGTGGCAATTTGTTCAAAACCAAGACATTTCAGCTTTGGTGATCAGTTCCTTTATTCTCATGACTTCAGGCCTTGATCAAGTATTGTATAGTAAGGAGAATTTAGATGATTATCCCTGTAACTTGTGCTATTCAAAGAGTGTTAACCACCTTTTTAATTGAAGCTATTATATCACATGTTTCGTAAAACAATTGGTATTATTTTCTAGAATGTCCAAATTACCAATCAGTGACCGGATATGGCAGGAAGAACACTTACGTCACAACTCATGTGCGTTGCGACCGTCGCCTTGGTCCAAGATGGATTCGTTTCAATGGAGCCGCGGGTAAAAAAATGCCTACGTCATGCGTTCCCATAAATAGATGCAATACCCATTCTCCTGGTTGGTTAAATGGTTCTCATCCTACAGTAGCTGATGGGAAAGTCACCAGGCTGGTCTGCTTTAACTACCACGGCAACTGCTGCAATTGGTCCATCAACATTCAAGTGCGAAACTGTGGAGGTTTCTTCATTTATTACATCAATGGCACGCCGCCAGAACACCCCTGCAGTCTCCGCTATTGTGCGTCGGACTGAAACTGAGGCAGCGCCACCGAACATTTAGAGCGCTGGCTTTTACTCCGAAGGTCCCGGGTGCAAGTCCCGCCCTGATCGCTAGCTAGAGTTGTTTCTCAATAGCTCTGAGTTCAATTCCTCGGCCGCGCTTGTAAATAGCCAGCTGGTTTGCCTCCTGTCAGTTGGGGTTTTGAACCAGGTTATGCCGAATTTAAGGGTCCCTTCGATTGACCCCATTCCGGAATAGGAATACATACAATGATTACCAGAAATCCACCATGAGAGGTTTTTAGAATTAGTGGAATGCAAAATGTCTCGTAAATTATTGTTTTTTACCGAGAGTTTGAAGATACGTTTTGCCAAATTTACTTAAAAAGAGAAATGGAATCGCTTATTCTTATTCCGTTTAATCGAACACGACCTGAATTATTTGTTGGTGAAGTTAAATGTTTGGCCCCAATACCAGCATGTGCTTTAAACGCTGTGATAAAGGTTATTGATTCACTTTTATTTATTTATTACTTTTACTTTGCGGAGAGTTTCGTTTTGCATGGTAGACTTTCAAACAAGTGGAGGATGTCATGTTAATTAAAAGTCGTAGCGAATTTCGATGCTTGGAAGTTAGGGAAGTCTGTCCTTAAAGTTAGTAAAGCAAGATATAACGTACTATGCGAAAATATTTCGTAGGAGAGAACTCGACTCCTCCAATCAAGGCAGACGTGATAACCGCTACACCTCTTCAGTTGAGTTTAGTTCAGTTTATTGATTGTATCACACCCACAAATACAACATTAACAAATTAAACATTAATGAGGCGAGGTAGCCCAAGGAAGCCAATAAGGCGTATGTAGCGATTTGCCTTGGATAGTCTAATGTTAAAAAATAATTTAATAAGTCTGTCATTGGCAGAACTATCCATCTTAAAATATAAATATTTCTAATATACGAAAATAATCATCAGATTAGAATAAAAAGTGAAAAGGAAAAAGGAAAAAAAAAAAAAAAAAAAAAACTCAAGTACACTAAAAGAAGTAACATGTGAAAACCCATGTAAAAGTGAACACTGCAAAGCTAGGAGCATTTTGAACTCCAGGGTTAAGAGAATTATATAATTTAGGTCCTTGAAAACGGAGTAAAAACTTCCTTAAGTAAGACAGACGGAAGGATTTCTTACTTCTAGTACTTCTAGTACCACTGGCGAACCTACAGTAGAAGAGGGACGAGATAGCCTTATTAAATCTTAAGTCTTTATTTCCTCACAAGATAAATGTCACAATATTTGAGTAAAAAGTACATACATCTAAGTTATTTACAATTAGATACAACTATTTATGTCACTGGCTCTAACCCTGACACACTTGCTTCCTCTCTTAATTTTATTTTGAGAAAACTCACTGATTGGTGACGACACAATTTTCTAACACCGCATCCGGGCAAGACGGACTTTATGCTAAAGAAACGCGGCACCTTTATTAGTCGTTTAAAGGGTATAAAATTTGGCTCCACTGTCATTAATCAAGCTGGCCCGCTAGTTATTCAGCTTGTGTGGTATATACTAAAACAATTATTCACCTCAGTGTCGGTGAAAGTGGTGGATATTTACCTCCACTTGGGTGAATAATTGTTAATAATAACTTTATAGCTCACTGTTTCCGCTGCGCTAGCGCTTTGTGGTGCTTCTTTATAAGTTCACCTTCCTTTCACTTTTTCCTGATGCTTCTTCTGTATATAGCATACAGGCGTTTTAACTGCTATAATAATAATAATAATAATAATAATAATAATAATAATAATAATAATAATAATAATAATAATAATAATAATAATAATTAAGAAGAAGAAGAAGAAGAAGAAGAAGAAGAAGAAGAAGAAGAAGAAGAAAAGAAGAAAATCATGGATAAAGACATTTGCTGAATGATTGGATTCTCGAGCGCGACCCTCAACTGTCGCTTGCCTTTGTACTAAGGAAAGACTAATTCGCAAAAACTACTGAGCTGGGATCAGACTCACGAAACCCGCCTAAGTTAAGATGTTTGACAACAATGGTCACTTTGGCGCGCTTCGTAAATGTAGGCCCCGATAGAGTGAGTGCAAATTAATATATATGTTAAGTCCTCGGGTAAACTGGGAGAAGAACTTCACTTTCCTTTTTTCTTTAATGAGTGAATTCCAGTAGTCAATTTCCTAATTAAACTATGAAGGCGTGCTGTTCGAGAGACTAGGGACACGACCAGTAAGTGAGAACACGCAAAATCAACCACAACATAACATAACATAACATAACGCAACGTAACGTAACGTAACGTAACATAACTTAGCGTAGCATAGCATAGCACAGCATAGCATAGGTCAACTTCAGAATTGTAACTAACCGCGACGGTGGCTTGTTTTTTGTTAAACTAACAGCTTGAGGATACATGAAGTGCCTAGTGCTTTAATACTCCAGTGTCTGGCAAAGAAAAACTGGGCGGAGTTTCTCTTATATTTCACCATGTTTGACTTAGTCAATCTTAACCGCGGTCAAACTTAACTAAGAGAGTTTGCTAAAGCATAGTTAATGAAGGGCAATGGTTATGAAGCCCCACATTCTTCCTTGTTTTAGGTCTTTGTTGGCTTTTTTTTTTTTTTTTGCCCTTGAAGGTGCACAAAGGTGACAACGCTCAAAAGCACTCCAATTAGGTTGAAAAAACTGACCAATAGAAACGTACCATTAATTTATTCCGTCTGAATGTGTGACCAAAGAACAAAAGGTTGTGCACTGTCAGGGAGCTTTCAACCTAAATTGCAGCACCGTTGTTTTTGCTTTTGATTTTTGCCGACTTTCATAACCAGTCTCCTCTACTAACTATGGCTAAAGATTGTTTTTTTTTTCATTTGAGAGTTCAAAATTTTCAGTCTTTTGTGAGCGTTTCGCGGTTTTGCTGAACTATTTTACGTTTTACTAAACGAGTTTCAAGGTTTTTTGTAAGTAAATTATGTGAATACTGGTCGGCATTGTGTCTTTGTTTTCTGTTTGATTGCGTGACATTCACCTTATTCACCCAATAAAAACTGTTGTAGTAAATTTTAAAATGATTTAGTTAAGTCACAGACTTGACAAAAAAAAACTTATCATCGTTGAGATTTCAAAGTAAAAACCTTATCTCTAACGAACTTCTTTATAGTTATTGTCATTCATAATCCCCAGCGGGCACACTAGCCTGGTACCGTAAAATGGCCCAGTTGTTCAAAGCCCGATTAAGCGAGCTAATCCCGGATTAACGTAAACTTTGATGGGAGTTTAATTAAAATCAATAGAGATTCTCCCTGAGTTTTGCCTTAGACTTTTCTTAACCTTTAGGTTGAAATTAGCATTTAATTAAACCTTTTAAACGAGCGACATGAAAACGTCGATTAACTTTTAATCGGGGATTAGCGTTAATCGCTTTCGAACAACCGGGCCCCAAAAATGCCCCTACCTTGACGTCAAATGAAACTGAAACATGTAATTTCCTCATTAAGATGTTTTCTTGCATGATATGGACAATACAGTGTTTCTTGAATGTTCCTTACCGCACAGATATTTCGATTCTTATAGAAGTATAACTGTTAAAAGTAACCCAACCTAACCTAACCTGACCTACAAAGTTCTAGTCAAAAGAATCTGTAGCTTGACGTCGAAAATGAAGAATTTTTTTTTTTAATTTCCTCAGTAACATCTTAGCTTTACTTTCATGATATGGACAATACAAGGTTGCTTGAATGCTCCTTACCGTGCAAATACTTCGGTTCTCATGCGAGGATAATTGCGGTTAAAAGTAACCTAACCTAACTTACGGAGTTCTAGTCAAAGGGCCTCTAGCTTGATGTCGAAAGTGGAACACGTTGTCATTTCATCAAATATATCTTTACTTACATGATACGGACAATGCAGAGCCGGTTTGTTGATATTGTTCCTTACCGTACAAATATTTCGATTCTCATGGAAGGTTAACTGTTAAAGTAACCTAACCTGACCTACAAAGTTCTAGTCAAAAGAGCCTTTAGCTTGACGTCAAAAATTAAAAATGTTGTATTTTCCTCAGCAACATCTTAGCTTTACCTACAAGGTTGCTTGAATGCTCCTTACCGTACAAATATTTCGATTCTCATGCAAGAATAATTGTTAAAGGTAACCTAACCTACAAAGTTCTAATCAAAAGAGCCTGTAGCTTGACGTCGAAACTGAAAAATGTTGTAATTTCCTCAGCAACATCTTTACTTACACGATATAGACAATACAGAGTTTCTTCAGTGTTCCTTGCTACGCAAATATTTCGATTCTCATGCAAGGCCAATTGTTAAAGGTAACAGGATAGAATCGTACAAATCTTACTTGGACCTCCTCAGCCAATGAATGACGTACAATGGTGTTTAAATCTCGATTTGCTTGGAAAACCTGAAAGATAATAGAGTGGAGTATTCTGTTAACGGAGTAATCCATATTATAAAACGACCTTAATCTGTTTACTAAGACCAGGTGGTTTTTTTCTTCCGTGGCCACCCCTCCACCCTCCACCCCCCCCCCCCCCTTCCTCCCAACAAACACACACACACTTGATATCCCCGACAGCATTAGAGAAAAATGACAATGACACTTGGAGGATGGAATGCACAGTACGTCCAAAGATTTTGTTTTGAAGTCCACTTCGGGAAATGACATCTTGAATTACCTCAAACTTCAGAAAACCACTGACGTTAATCAAAAAGTCATCAAACAAACAATACCAAATAACTAGAACTATCTAACACATGAAAACTATTGTAACAAGTTTAATTTTTGTTCACTAAAACAACAATATTACTGTGCTGCGAACGTACGGACAAAAACCATAATTTCTCGCATCGATAGGTTGCCATATTTTCTCACTCAATGTTCTGTTTATCCCAGTAAACCTGGTTCATCGGATTAAATATTCTATGAAGTAGCGTATATCAGTACGCGTACATAATCACAGAGAACCACAAGTAACGTTGTAATTCGGATGTCATGAAAATAACATTGCATTATTTTCCTGATACGTATTCCACGTGACACCATCAGTTGACACCAACAGCTTGTAGCTTTTAACATGAGATCCATTCTTCTTTCCTTGTGTTGCAACTGCGCAGACTGAACGCACTGCTCCCATATCCACTTGGATAAAGTCGTTTCGGTTAGAGGTAGAAGCGGACACCATCCTTCCTGTCCATTGAGCCGGCCTTTGTATGGATAATACTCACGAAAAACTGAGCTGGATGTAACTTTGCTATCAAGTATTTTCTTTTTGTCAGCTGACACTCCAACAGAATAACGGGCACCTTGAAATGCAAATATGTCAAGAACATGTAAGAGAACTTTGTTTTTCCATGGTAAAATAGAATCAAGAAAGAATTCAATACGTTTACAGAAAAATAATGCTAAATCTGCAGTTTACCAGAACTAAAATAACTCTTTATTAGCGCTTAAATTACAATCTAAAATCTATCATTAATAAAACGGCCACAACTAGTTATTATACTAATGTACTAATTCAGAGATTAAGCATTTCTTTGCTATTTTGGTCTTTGCAGCACGTAAGCGTTATTCCTTAGTAGCCATGGTTACACGAGGCCATTTTGCATGGAGAAGACACAGCGCAGAAATAAGTGCGCATGTTCGCACGAGCAGATGAGCCCGAGGGTATTTCGCAGACGAAGTTCCTATGTTCAACCTCCGCTACTCTAGCCATTGCTGGGACTAAGGGCAATTATATTTTCACAAAGGACGACCTTTTCCCGAAAAATATGTTTTGTATATTTACATTCATAAATTCACTACTGTTGCAATAATAATAATAATAAAAGACGGCTCAATTTTTTTACGTTCTTACAACATTTTTTTATTTACCAGTGAAATTTAAGCCCAAATGCACGAAGAATTTACACGACGGTGGAAATCTATCATAAGGAATGAAAAAATGTCTTTCATTCTGCGTGTTTTTAGAGCGTCACAAATTGATCTTCAGAAAGAAGATTCAGAGGTAATCCTTTATATCATGAGCTAAAGAAAAAACGCAGTTCGACAAATAAACTCACAGTGAAGTAGTCTTGTTTCTTTTCTCGACGTTTCTACAACCGTCCCTGCACAAAAGACATTGAAACATTGGAAATGCTCGCAAGCAGACTTCCGTGAAAGGACTGTTTTCTAGATTTTTTTTTAAGAAATACAGACGCAAAACGAGAAAAGGCACATCACTAGTTCACTATTGTCAGCCTCTTGCCTCCCTCGAGCTTGCTTCCCTCGAGTATCACTACCACACTGGAATACTCGTTAGGTCGACCGGCGCAATTTGAACAATGAGTATACTAGGGCCCAGTCCATTTATGTAATTAGGAAGGGACAATTCTGGAGAGATAAGTTGTGGGGAGTACATACTTTAAACGTATCTAACCGACTAATTAACGAAACGAAAGCTGAAAGATGAAAAGTGCATACATGGAACATCCCTGGCTGGGGAAGGAGGATACTCGAGTCTGTTGGTTTGGTTGCTATTTGATCTCCAATGTTAAACCCGTTTCAGAAGCGTTTCAGGGGCATCAAATATTATACCCCGCACTTAATTTTTCTCCTGTAAGGTCCTAAAACACTATGTTCAGCTGTATACTTTTAAAAGCAGTTTTCTATAATGGTCTCGCTCATGCAATTTTTGACAGAACTATTTATAGCATGGGTAAGAAAATATGGTATCCCATCAATGCGAGAAACTGAATAGCCGCGGGAGAAAGAGCAAGCAAGTAAAGAGCACGAGAAGAGACTAAACTATGAGTTACCTACAGCGGGAGAAGAGCAAGACAGAACACGAGAAACAGAGATTAAATTATTGTGACGAACAGTGGGAGAAACAAAACGACAGAGCACGAGAAAATTACTTTTATTTTTCCGTTTCAATCGTCTCTGTGCACCTTTTGGAAGCAGAGATAGTACTTTTTTGTATTCGGTATGACGCCACAAATTCCCGCTCGTCGGTTTGCGCTAAAAATAACACATTTTCATGAATTTTGCTTGCAAACAAGTTACTCATCAGTAGCTGGGGCATCCGTTAATTTGGAACATTTTACGGTGTATTTTACCTTTTAAAAGTCTCTGAACGCATTATTTATTTTATGTTTGCCGTGACACCACAAATTCATGCATTTTTCACAACTCCAGCGGGATCAGGTAAGCACTTGCAACCTTAAGCGAGCTTTGCCTGTGTAACGATTTCTTCGTGTTTCTAAAGGATTGTAAATTAAAAAAGAAATGAGCAAAGTTATCTCAGAATTGAAGCTGTCTGGATACCAAGCGGACCACTGGCGTCTCCACAACGAGAGCGAAACACTTTTCAGTGTTACATCTTACTTTTTCAACAAAATAACTACAAGCTCATTGGTAAGGAAACTTTCACTTTTTCCTTATAATAGCTGTGTTTTTTTTTTATCTATCTCCGAGGATTACATTTAGATAATATTTACACGGTCTTCATCAAGGGATTAGTAAGCCTTTGATGCCTAGCAATCTTGAGACACAAACAAATTGGAGCAAGGCGATGGCAAAACACAGCCGTAAACGTTAAGAACAATTTACACAAACCAGTTTATGGGACCGTCAAAGGTTCAATGACATGGGCCAATTTACAGCTTTAAATTTGTCGGCCGCTTTTTATTTGATTTATTCTGTTCCCGTTTTATGTCCATGTAGCGCGAGCTTAAAGTCAATTTACCTGTAAATAAGCCTTGACTCTACAACTGAGAACCTTAAGAGCAATTCTCCAGGAAAGTGAAGCAAAGTTGGAAATGAAAAATTTTAAACCCTCTTCAATTTTTGTGTGTAGGTAGGTTACCTTGGGGGATATACAAAAACAACCATATTTGGATCGGCAGATGTATTGTTGCCATGGTAACCGCACTATATGACGTCGGCCTTGGGACCATGTTTTGAGCAAAAGTTCCACTCTCAAAAAGTAAAAGTAAACGAGTCTGGTTCTCGGCTGCATGTGAACCAATGCAAATGAAATTTATACAGATGTTAGAACCACTCTCCCAGTTTATAAAATTCGCTGTTACAATAATTTGGGTTTTAAACAAGAAGAAAATGCTCGTCCTACTATGTTCCCTGTCAGCCATTTAGACAAGCAGGAAAAACAAGCACAACGATATTCGTTATTTCTCCGAAAGTACTCTTTCTACATAAACCAAATTAGCAGCAGAGATTACATAGATATTGACGTTTCTAAATATTATAAAATCAATTTGGGGAAAACTATACTCTGGCCATGGGTGCTGAAGACACCTGGGACAAATTGCAAAAAATTGCAAAATTGGTAGTTTTGAGAGCTCTAGTATTTAGCTCAAATAGGCTTTAGAGAGAGAAAATCAGCTTCAAAAGTATCTTTTATCATCTTGTCTGCTACATACATTTAGTAAATAAGGTTTTGGCCAACAAATTTGATGAAATATAAATTGATACAAAACCTACCTTGAGGGTTTTGGGAATTTCTTCAGGATGCTTTTGTCGCGTGGTTCTCTCCACGCAAGTTCCGTCTTTTTGACCAAATCTAGCGTAGACTAACAGTTACTCCCATCGAATATCCAGTTTGCTGTGTTTCAGACCAGGGATGATGATACAAGCAGCCCGCATACACTCGACAAAGAATAGTTGACAAAGTCCAAAACATGGTCGTAATGCTTGCGATTTCTGCCGTCGAGCACCTAAATTCATCAATATTATTCAGCCAGGAAGTAAAGTAAATGTGTCGAGATCGATGTACAAAGCAAATGCATGCCTTTGAACAGTCCAAAGTAACGTCTTTGGCTAAAATCGAGTCAGATATTGCGATAGTCGACAAGCCAAGAACGGTAAATAAACTGAACGCATAGGCCGGAAGTCCGAGAAGCACGACTGCTGACCGGATGTAACACAATGTAATGGGATGTAACACCGGATGTATGTGTAATGATATCCTCTTGTAATGGGGTTGTTTCACGATGGCAATGGTAAAGAAAGCCAAAAAAAAAAAGACAAAAAAAAAACAATAACCGAGTGAAAAAAAAAAAAAAGGAAATGATGCTGAACTGAAGCTTGGGTGAAAATTGAACGCATGATCATAATAACCGCACCCCCCCCCCCCCCCCCCCCCAAAAAAAAAAGATTGCTCTTTAGAAATTCAGTTATGATAAACTATTCGTGACAAGAGAATGAAAAATTGGCGCGGAAAATGTTACATTTATTTACCTGCACGGCAAAGAATAAGATCCATTTCGTCGCTGATTTCATCACGGTTTGTACTAAGTCCGTAGGCTTGCACGTGCCTGGAAATATCCCTTTGACATTGACTGAGTTTTATATTGTTTCCACTGCACTCACAAACCGAAACGTCCCTTTTGGGATTTGAAAGAGACCAACTTTCCATTGTCCCGACCAGGATATTTTCCTTCGCACGACGATATGCAAATTTCCCTTACAGTGTCTTTGATCGACGGGACAAATTTACGTCCGGTCACCTCTCCCCCCACCAAAAAAAAAAAACAACAGCAAAAAATAAATAAATAAATAAATAAATAAACAGAAAGAATGCCAAAATTTGGGCTGGTATTAGGTACTGAATGTGAGAATTTATTGGCTAGGAGAGGTGGGTCAAAAATTCCAACAAATGTGTACGCTAATGCCCCAGATCAGCGACGTATCTTACATGCAGGCCATCCTTAACATCCAATAAGCAATGAATTAAAACAAACAAACAAACCCAGGAAACATGGGCGGCTTGTGTGGTTGCGTAAAACGATCAGTGAAGCGCTTTTATTTTGTCCTCTTTATTCACCACTGTAAAACAGTCATAAAAGCGGATCAAAAGTCGTCCTTTTATCACCCTATCAATGATATATTGTACCAAAAATATCTAAAGAAGAGATAATGCCATTGCGACAATTAGCCCAAGCTACAAAAACAAACAAACAAACAAAAAGCGCCTATATCGCGTTTAAAACTACATCCGGTCAGCAGTTTTGCTACTCGCATTTCCGGTCTTCATACGTTTGGTCGTAAACAGGTCGTAAACAACGATTTCTTCGCTTCTCAACCATGCACCACGGAATGTACGGCTCGATTTAGCCAAAGACTTTATTCAGAATCGTCGCAGACATGCACTTGCTCAGCTGTGATACTGATGCATCTATTTAACTTCCTGGATGGATTGTATTGATGAATTATTTCGATACTCGACACACGACTGTGTTTGACCTGTTCGACTGTTCTTTATTCGGGTTAATGCATCATCATCTTTGGTCTAAAAGTAGATGTTCGGCGAGGCTAGACAGTTAGATTTTTCCTTTCTGCTAGAGTCTGTGGAAGATTTGGTCAAGAAAATGGAGCGAGCGAACTGAGTAGAGACCCATCCTATACGACAAAAGCATCCTGAAGAAATTCCCAAAAGTTGCAAGGTGGGCTTTGTTTTAATTTATATTTCATCAAATTCGTTGGCCAAAACCTAATCAATCAAATGTAGATAACAGATAAGATGAATGAAAAAACCGCTGAAGCAGATATTTTCTATCTAAAGCCTGTTTGAACCAAATACTGGATACCTCAACATTTCCAATTTTGCATTTTTTTGCAACTTGCCTCGGATGTCTTCAACACCCATGGCCAGAATATAATTTTCCCCAAATAGATTTTATAATATTTAAAAAAAATTCAATATCTATGTAAGCCCTGCTGCTAATTTGGTTTATGTGGAAAGAGTACTTTGGGAGAAATAACGAATATGGTTGTGCTTGTTTTTCCTTCTTGTCAAAATGGCTGACAGGCAACATAGTAATACGAACATTGTCTTCTTGATTATAGAACCCAAAGTACTCTAACAGCAAATTTTATAAACTGGGAGAGTGGTTCTACCATCTGTATGAATTTCATTTGAATTGGTTCACATGTACTCGAGAACCAGACTAGTTTATTTTTACTATTTGAGAGTGAATTTTTCGGTCAAAACGTAGACCTCAGGCCGACGTGATAAAGTGCGGTTTCCATGGCAACGACGCACCTGCCGATACAAATATGGCTGTTTTTGTTCATCCCTCCAGGTAACCTACCTCCACACAAAAAATGAAGGGGGGTTAAAAATTTTCATTTCCAACTTTGCTTCACTTTCCTGGACAATTGCTCGTAAACGTTAAAGAAACGAACAAAGAGCTTGAGACATACAGCCACAGTATCTTACAACAAAAACTAATCAGGCTGCGCCTGGCAATTACGTCTGCAGTACTTAACAAACAAAAATACAAAATGATTGGTAAGCGAAATTTCACTTTCTTATTATGGTAGAATTTTTAACGTATCTTCTAGGAATACCTTTGTAGAATATAGCTAACACGGCTCAACCTAACGAGGTTAGTAATCCGAGTTATTTTATTTTATTTTACCCGTGCATCTCTTTTTTTTTTTTTTTTTTAATAGTACCAAGTGGCGAATTAACACCCTCTTTTATACTTTTTTGGTGAAAAAGTGCACAGTTGTAAAACCTTCTAAGAGCAGGCATAACTTAGGAGAAAAGCTCTATAAAACTATGTTCTTTTCGAAACCACGCAACAATTAAGGCACGTGTACTGTGTGCGTTAAAACAGGAATGTGTACGGCTCGACAATTGGTCTTAGGACGGTAATGCAGAGATAGCGTTTTCATTAGCCGGATCAATTAGCGGTAATTAGCTCTGGTACTTGCATTATTGTCATACGAGGTGCCAAAATTGACAATTTCGCTATGGAAACCAAAAGTAATGAATTAGAAGTTGAACTAAGGTCTTTCAGGACTTGCGTTCAAGAACTTGATTGTTTGTTACATAATTTTGCTGCTAAAAGATATGAAAGCTCCTCAAGGCTAAAAACAAATTAAACTTACAATGCCTGGTACAAACGTTGCGTTATCGGTGCCGAACTCAATTTATCCTAATTAGAATGACTCGGTAAGTTCAACGTGAGCACAACGTGTGAATCAACTGTCCTGTCAAGTAATTAAGCACCACTACGATGGAGAAGAAATTAACTTTGTAGTGTATGTTAAAGTGCTAAGGTGAACCAATGAATTTCCCACTGAGTGTTAGCTCTGGTAAGGAAATCGAAGATCACACGTGCCAAGGAAAGAAATATTTGATCTCGGCGGGACTCGAACCCAAGACCACCGGATTTGATCGTCCGTTGCTCTACTGATTGAGCTACGAGGACAGACGGGAGCAAGTTGTGGGTGATTATGGTGACAATTACGGCAGTGTGAATACAGTGAATGTTGTGCCCGGCGCTAGTACTAAGGACACAAATAATGGATCAATTAAGCACCACAATATGTGCATTGTTATAATGTGGCAATTTTGATCTGGAACGACTGAATTAAGCTCGACGTTTGAATCAGCTGTCGAGTTATAATCGAGCTTAATTGAATTGAGTTCTACACGACCGTAGTACGAGCTTTTAATCGGGCCTTTAAAATATTTGTAGATATATATCACAATACCCTGAGGATGGCTAAATAACCGAAACGGTAGGTGTTCTTTTAAAATTTCACTAAATAGTCTGTGTAACTGAAAAATGCTGTTAGATAACACACTGAAACATAAGCATAGAGAAGAGAGAAAATTCTTCTAACAAATGACCGCAGAGTGAAGACCTGCAAATGTTTCACTCGCATACCGAATGTTAACAGGTGTCCGTCCCTGCTACTGTGAAAACGATAATTATTCTCCCTATCATATGCAACGATGAACGGAAAATGCGCTCACATTTTAATTATATTTACTATTTTAACTTCAGACCAAGCTAAAATATAATCTAAAACGTTTGAACCCTCCGGTTTTATTTTTGTTACTCAAAGTAGAAAAAATAAAAGAAAGTTAATAATTATATTTTACCGGTATTCCTTTTTCCGTTTTATGAAAGCAGTAATCCTGGCCACTAAGCCGTCAAAATCTCTTATTTTGCACAATAATTAATCTGCTGAAACCATTATTATCCCTAAGCATAGAAGGGAGCAAAAGAACTAGTATTAGCTGAAACCAAAAGCGTAAGACTTTCAAAGTTGATGTTACAGGTACGAGTTATGAATTAACGTCAAACAGAATTAAACGAGAAAACTTGTTTTCTTTCCACAAAAAAATATGGAAAATGAGTCATTCGAGACTTGTCTCATCTTTTAATTGTTGAACTCGAGCTGAGAAGTATTATAAGTAACGACTAAAGTCTTATATGTTAGAACAGGTACGCCAGAGTTGTGCTGACAACCCAAACTGGGGGACCGGGACGTTGCTTTGTTTCGTGAAAACCGGTAGGGGGACAAATCTGCCGTAGAAAGAGCAGTTCACAAGGTAAAAACGCGCATATTGACGCTGTTAACAAAAGAAATTCACCCAAGAGCTTTTTTTCGCTGGTTTTAACGCGCTTTACAAGTTATATTTCTCAGTTGAGTAGTGACGTCTTAGTTTGCTCGACTTTAAGGAAAAAGATGGCAACTCTTGTTTAATTTTTTTTCGTTTGGCTTGTCAAGAAAACTTTAGCCTAGTTCTCACTTGTGAGATAAGCACAAGCATAAGCATAAGAAAAATCGTGTGCGAACGACATGAAAAGAGCGTGAGTTAAGCATAAGCATAAGCGCAAGAAAAAGAAACTTTTTCCATTCCTTGTGCTTGTGCTTATCTCACGCTTGTGCTTATTTCACAAGCACATGCAAAACTTGTTCTTCGTCTGTCATCTTGAATCAGTTTCTAGATCTCCTCCAACGTTACTGCGGTTGCGTATGCCTTATTTTCTTGTGTTTGTTCACATGTGGCAACGTTGCAAGCTTATCCTTGTGCTTTTCGCACACGCGGGGAAAAGGCTTTAGAGAGCCTTACATGTCCCTTAAGATAATGCCTGATTCACAGATTTAAGGAAAGTAATATTAAATACGTTTTTCCGTTTGAGTTATTGTTTGAATGTTCTGTTTTAATTCTGATTGGATATCGCCGAATTTCTGCGAAAGATATGGATTATAGTCAACCCAGGTCACGCGTGAACAGTATTTCCAAGAATGAAATGAACATTCGAATTTCTATTTGTAATGTCTGACGTGTGAATGGAATGTTGGACATTCCTCTGGAAATCGTTCCGAAAAAGACGCATTAACTGAAAAAAAGATTCAAAATACTTGGGAAACAATTGTTATTCTTGAAATATTCAATTTTGCAATGTAAAGAAAAATTGATAGCTTTATACGGTCAATAAGCTAGGAAAATTTATACGGGAAGTCTGAGATCTCGTTGGCGATTTTCAAAACTGACATGTAAATTTCAAAACTCCGTTCAAATTTCAAAAATATCGTTCACGCGTGACCTGGGTTGACTGTAAGTAGCGTTGGCCACACTTTCACTCGTCGCGCGGAAACTGCAGCCACACAAACATAAAGTAGGTTTGGTGTTATAACAAGCAGCTTTTAAATAGTTTCCTTAAAACTGCAGTTATTAAAATTTTATGAATTGCAAACTTTAGAAACCCTGAAAAATATTTTGTGGTTGAGATTTCAGGGATGCAGCTGAGTTGAAAGTGCCCAGTCGCGTTAAGAATAATCTATCTGCATCAATCGAGGACAAATGCATGGAAAAGTCTGAGTAAACCTATCAGTAAATTATACTCATTACAAATTAAAATTTACTTTGAAGGGAAATCAAAAGCTGTTGTACTGACTTCATTTATTTTGCTTTTTAAAGGTTTACGTCGACCACAGAGTTTGGAAATGAACCAGATCGTGTTGGTGGTCACTGGGCTTTGTCAACTGTTTATTTGTGTGTACACTGAATCGTGTGGAAGCGATAAAGGTCATGGTATTGTACACAATGAACCTTGTGGAAGCGTCCAGCCAGACTATGGAATGGCTCTCAAGCAACATGTCCTCCAGACACTGAAAGTTCCAAGCTCTCTTCATTGTCTAAAGGCATGCAACAATGAGATTAGGTGCCAAAGCATTAATCACTTAATGGGCAAAGACATCTGCGAGCTGAACAATCGCACAAAGGAAGCTAGACCTGAGGATTTTATCCCAGATAGTACTAAATTGTATATGAAACGATTTAGAAATAGAGGTGAACATTTTTTCATAAAATAAGATTTACTTTATTAGTAGTGATACAAAATATTACCTTTACAAGGGGAGCCTACCCTCAATCATTAGTTTTTTTTTTACAGTGAAGTTGGCATCCTCATTAAAGATTATCATTCATTCATTCATTCATTCATTCATTCATTCATTCATTCATTCATTCATTCATTCATTCATTCATTCATTCATTCATTCATTCATTCACTCATCCATCCATCCATCCATCCATCCGTTCGTCCGTTCGTTCGTTCGTTTGTTCGTTCGTTCGTTTGTTCGTTCGTTCGTTCGTTCGTTCGTTCGTTCGTTCGTTCGTTCGTTCGTTCGTTCGTTCGTTCGTTCGTTCGTTCGTTCATTCATTCATTCATTCATTTATTCATTCTTAAAGTAGAAAGTCATTTTAAAAACGGTAATCTTTTCATGGTAACAAACCGATGAAATTTCATTCACCCAACAGTCGCCCTCGCTTCTATTCCCGAGCTGCCAGCTGAGACATGTAAAGAAATAAAGGCGAGCGAGGAGGGGCAAGCGGTCAGCGGCAAATATTGGCTGAATACCATAATACCAGGAATGTCTGTACTCGCTCACTGTGACATGAAGACAGAAGGTGATTCTGAGTAAAATTAAATAGGCTCGTTAAATAATAAGTGCAGACTAAAATAACTCCCAATAAAACAGGAAAGTGGCAGGAGAAGGAAACAGAAATTCCATTCCACTTAAAACCAAATTTACGATGTCATTTACTAATTAATGCATCATTCTCATTTATTCACCAGGATGAACATATTCCATCACATTATTTTCATCGCGCATGTGCCACACATTGACATTCCAATCCTAGCAGTGTGCAGGATGTTTGTCCTATGAACATTGTTTAATGGCCGTAGCTCCCACGAGTCTCCTGTAGCTCTGTAGTAGAGCATCCGAACTAGTAATCGGAAGGTCTTAAGTTCGAATTCTGATAGGAGCACTCGGATTTTTGTTTTTGGGGTATGCCTGTATCATTTACTGATTAATACATCATTCTCATTCTGATCTATAATTTGTTTCTTAAATGTGGCCACGAATCACCAGAAATGGGAGAAAGTAATTAGTCAGGTTCCACACAAATATATAGCAGAGGAAGAATTATCATCGCCAATCAGATTCTCTCCTGCATAAAAATATGGAGGCATTGTCTGGTTTAAAACTATATTAACTAGGTGACTGGAAAACATTCAATATTCGATCATGCATGTAGCGATGACTACATTGCCCTGGTACAGGAAGGTAGCACGTAAGACAAACCCCATTTTGGCAAACGTTTCACTTTATCCGAGTGGGCAAGTGGGCCAGAGGACTCCCATGTCAATTCAATGTAACAGTTAAAAGATTAATTACTTCTCCTTTTTGTTGCAGACGTTGACGAGTGTACAGCATCATCTCCCGTTTGTGACAAAAACGCCAAGTGTGAAAACACCCTTAACTCTTATAACTGTTCGTGCAATTCAGGTTATATTGGAGATGGAAAAAAGTGTCAAGGTGAGTTTAAAATTTTGATGGACATGGTATGCGAGAACGCAAATGCCTATTGTATACATTTTCTGAAAGAATTTTATATCCAGAGTTTTGCTTGGTGCATTTGAGCTTCTGTTACGTTAAGTATGTGTTTCAAAGTTAGTCCAAAAAGTGGTCGCATGGTTGATGGCATTTGAAAATTTGAGATGTCATAGAATGTGGCATATTGAAAATGTTAATAAATGTTGCCATTGTAGGCTGAGAAAAACAGTACAGTTTGTGGAGGATACTTACAGCGCTTCTAGTGTAATATGGCCATAAGCATTGCTCCAGTGCTCACGTGTACCCAAAGCTCATAAGAATCACAAGATCGTAAAATAGACGTATACTACTGTTAACAGTTAGGAATATAAGAACCGTTAAACTCATCAAATTTGAATAACATTTTCAGTTGTTCGCAATCTGAATTAATAAGACAATGAGCATGGCCACGAGATCATTTCTATGGGAAATGAAAACGCTTCCTCTTTTCGAGTGCTTTTCTCGTTTTACATATACAGCGATACAGCATTACATATACAACGATAGAAGAGTCCTACGTTTCGGCGACATCTTGGCGCCATTGTCAAGGGAAACTAAAATTAAATATGCGATTGTAAGAGTAACTGAGAGTTCAGAGTCACTAATTAGCATAAGTTAGACAAAAACCTTAGCGCAAATTGAGTCTTATTGCATATTTAAACATGGTCGTAATTGTTTAAAGAGTAACATCTCATTAATGAGACAATCAAACTTTTCTCGTTTTATTTTTCAATCGTAAAGGCAGCCTTCATAACGTCTGCGTTCTTTCCTTGTGTTTCTTTAGTCAGTTGAGGTACCCTTTGGTCACTAGTTACAACGTTTTTGTAGAACATTTGAATTCAGCCGGCCAAAGCTTGCATTGATATATGACTGTAATGGCTGGGAAGTAGATTAATTAAGAGAATTCAGTATAGCAATGAAGTTGAGCGTAATAAAATGAATGGGAGCTTACAACTATAATGTATAATGTACATTTAAACTACTTGTTAACATCAGAATTCACTTGATAATTTATTTATTTATTTATTTATTTATTTATTTATAATGGTAATCGAACTGAGTGGAGTGCAATTTAAACTGAAATCATACGCGTGATTTCAAAAGCGAACGAGCGCGCAGCGCGAGTTTGATTTGAAATCACAAGTATGATTTCAGACCAAAATTGCACGACACAAAGTTCCATTACCACTTTATTACACCTATTTTGAAATCACAGAGTATCATTGTCAATATTAATATTCTATTTTTGTTACCTCATTTCCATTTTGATGGGCTAAAGAAAGGATGCGATTTAGAGCAAAAAATGGTGCAATTTGGGAATAAATCGCACTGTTGAGAGCCAATCAGATTGCAGGGATCACAGGTGATTTCAAAATGGGTGTAATAAACTTATTTATTTATTTATTTATTTATTTATTTATTTATTTATTTATTTTTCAGATATTGACGAGTGCATTACAGGAACTCACAATTGGTTGCTGATGCCGAGTGCAAGAACACCAATGGAGGGTACAACTGCACATGTAAACCAGGATTCAACGGAGACTGGCCCAATTGCACAGGTAGACATCGGCTGAGAATGTCTTTGTTGCTTTCATCCTTTTCTTCCCATAACTTACCCTCTTCGTAAGCTTATCTTTAAAGTCACGATTGCTAGATACACTGACTTAAAGGGGAAGTATCACGCAAATTTGCTGTTATTTGAAAACCTGAAAATGTTTCTCTGTCAGCAGAAACAACGAAATTATTGTCAAGTCTGTTATAAATTATCCCCCCCCCCCCCCCCCCCCGCCAGTGTAATAAAACTGTCGATTAGTGCCTCTGGCCAGAGACAGAGTAGGCCGGTATGGGTTAAAACTTGAAAAATGTTAGGCTAATGTTTTTCAAGTTCTCGCATTTTTGTTTCCAAAATGTGACAGAGCAGATCACGAGTTGTTCCTTTCAAGAATTGAGTTGATTTCTTTCTATAATTATTTGGCAGCTGATTGAAGGTCTTATTTCATCATTTTTAACAAAAGATACCATAAACCCCATGATACTTCCCCTTCAATGTAGTGAATCAACATAAGCATACACTTGACAAATTTTAGGAGTCCACTGATTTTATCCTGAGCTTATCTTTCTCTCGTATCGCCGTTTTTGTTACCTGTCAATAAAGGCTCCATTACGATTAAGTCGATATGGACTTTCACGTGTTCCGGAAGACTTAATCGTTTGATTGACACCAGCATTTGGGGGGCGGAGATTGCAGACACAACTGGTCTCGAAAAGCTGATCTGCGGTCTTTGTCACTAGCATTCCCCCTGGTCAGGTCCTCCCCTATGGATATCATCTCTTGAAGGAAGGGTCTTTTCTGACCCCTCCTTGTAATCTTAGAATGATTTATATGCCGCTTCTAGCTCAATACTGCCCCTAGCATCGGCACCGGAACATGCCGCATCCAGCAAGGACATGTTCATTCTGTCCCTGTTAACTCAACCTGCATGGATAAGTTTTACGTGGTTCATTTTCGGTGTAATTTCAAATGGCACAAACGCACGAAAAATTTTATTCCGTCTTTTGAGACACCAGTCGATCCTGACCAGCTATTGAGATGTTTCCTCTCCTCACCTTCTTCGGCAAAGTTCACCAATTCTTCCTCGGGTTTTTCGTAAGCCACGGGACCTACTTCTACGAGGAGAGCGCTGCATAAGTTTTTTTAAATTCTGTCTATCATGGTCATTTAACTTTCTTGCTTGCCTATTTCTACACTCTTTGAAGTGAAATTCATAATTATGTCTTTATTCTGTTTAGCGCATCAAGACCAATAGCTCTTCCATATTTGAATCAGCCATGTCTGTTACCAGATATCTAATGTGAAACCACATTTTCGTCTTTCTTTCCTTTCCTTGAAACTTCATTGAAGCATATCCAAAACAGTTTTACGATTTTGGCGTCTTCCGTGTCATATTCCATTGTTGTAAGACGTACAAACGTTCGTAAATTGGGATGATATACTCTTGCTGTAAGCGATAGTTACAAAGCCGTTGCACCTTTTCACTGTCTCGTCAAAAAGCAAAATTCCTAGCTTAAAATGTGATCTTTTATTCCCTCCAAGTTGAGAGCAAACGATGCCTTCAGCTTAATACTTGATATTTGCTGGCAAAGTTTGCCCTACGTGTGACAACCCTCATTGAGAGGGTTCACGTAATATATCAAACACGAGGAGAAGTGTTTCCTCCGATTTCCAAACACCAAAAGATATGTTGGAAAAACGAGGCGCAGCCGAGTTTTTTTAACCAACTTCGAAGTGTTTGGAAAAAGGAGGGAAACACTCTTTCGAGTGTTTGATATAGTTTCTGAAACTATTGATTATTCTTGGAGAAACTCGAAGCAAAAGTTCACAAAATTTTATGATAGTTAAGATCACATTTCTAAACCTCCTTCACGGTAGTGATTTGCTTTGTTTTGGCTTGGTGAATTATTAATGAGTTTGAGAACTCTTTGTAAAACATTCTTTACAAATAGCAGAAGATTTTAAAACTTTTCTGTGCGTTTTTATGAGAGCTTTTAGGGTTTCCGTACTCTGAAAGCTATGGGTAAATGTCCCAGTCGCATTCTTTTTCTGTAAAGTGTATTGTGAAGACCTTCCCAGAAACAGGCAATCAACGTCGATTGTCGGCCACGAATCCCTGCTAAGAAGTGTTATATCCCAAACCGCAACTGAATATAATCTCATTTCTAAATACCCACTTACGACATCTTTCCCAGCCTAATCCTAACTCGATCTCTTCTCTAGTCGGCCTTTTTCCACAAAGTTTTGTCCGTCTTCCACCATGACTGCCACCTCTGCTTATAGGTGAGCGAAAAAGGCTACCCTTCCCCAATAACTTTTTTTATTGACATCGAGTACGAAATATGAATTGAGGCAACCACGCTTTTTTCAGAAATAATTACGCTTCAATTTGGAAAAAGAAAGCTGTACGTTGCTTTGTATATTTAAGCTTTTGAGAGTTACTGTTGCTTTATTACCTCTGAAAAATCAGTGGCTCCCCCAATTTACTTTTTGGATTCCGATTGCCCTCGCAAACATCTGCTCCACCGAGTCATGAACGGCGCAAAAAAACTTCTACGCTCATAAACTTAATTTTGTATAAAATGATCAAAATCTTTGTTGTTGATCATAAAAAAAGACAAGCCTCCAAAAATCTTGTTACCACAGAATTATCAAGTCCCTTGAACAATGACTTGGCATATAAAACTGTCTTTAGGTAAATGTCAGTGGGATTGTATTTTAATTTTATTTATTTACTTTCCATAGGTAGTACAGAATGTCATAACTATACAGCACTGACCAACGCTGACAGGAAGGTTTCATCTTTGCGCACAAGTCGGGTACACGATAAACTTATCCCTGGCTGGTATCGTTTTCAAGGTGCAGCAGGAACAAGAATGGCTTCCTCTTGTCCACCAGTGTACAGGTGTAATACTAACTCACCAGGTTGGCTTAATGGTACACATCCTACAGTGGCCGATGGTCAAGTAACAAGACAGGTGTGTTTCCACTGGACAAGTCGTTGCTGCAAAGGAACCGTTAACATCAAAGTGAGGAACTGTGGTTCTTACTATGTATATTACCTTTTGGAAGTTGAGGGTGTTATTCGTTACTGTAGCAGTGACTAAACATAGATGACCATTAATAGGGAGTTTAAGCAATGACGACGGCGACGGCAACGACAACGCAGCAAAGTAATAGGTTTAATGAGCAAAAACAATCGCTGTGCACATGCGTTTTCAATCTGTGGTCTGGAGACAGCAACGCGGTAAAATGACCAAATTTGAGGTTTAGTGGAGAACGTGAGCACAACACGTTGAACATTTGATTTTCTTTCTTAACTTGAACGCCACTCCTACCAATTTGGTTCCTGGGTAGTTCGCCGTTTCCGTAGAAGTTGAACGAGTTGAAATAATCGCGAAGTAGCACAAATGAAAGAAAGTTATATTTTCAAGTGACGTTATCGTTGGCTTTGCCGTCATCGCTGCTTAAGTAAGTTCCCTAATAGTAGCGAGGTGCAGTTATATTGTACACGTGTATTACCATAGATGGTGTTCGTATTCCTGGTATTGAACTGGAACTAGCTTGCACACGAGGCCAAAGGCGGGGTAATCTTTTCTCATACAAACATTTTTTAAATATTCCCCCACAGTAGCCTCCATTGCAAGCTAGACCAGTATAATGCCAATTTTAACACTTTACGACTAATTAACAAGTAAATTATCCAAATCCTGTTCACGTTTACTTCGAAAAAGCGAAGAAGCTGGCTGAATTTTGTTGACAACCGCTACTCACTATCTATCACAGGATAGATAGCGGGTAGCGTAGCCAATCAGAGAACGGCATTTGTAATAGAACGCTACGAGATTTATACTAACCTAAAAAATACACTATCCACAGTAGTCATGTTACAACGGTGATGGCACAGTAAATGTAAACTTAATAGATCGCACTACTGAAAAGAGCCAATCTTATGTAGTCTGATCGTCTACTTTTTGTAAAACGTCTACCACTGCTTTCCTTAGCTCAAACAATTCAGTCTTCTTCTGCATGTTTCTGCGACAATTTACCTTCTTTTGAAAACAGCACATTGGCGAAAACGTTTTACCTTCTGAGGTGAAGGTGTAAAACTCTTTAAGTGACATGTTGCAATGTGGTTCCCCTTTACCGCGTTACCTTTTGTAAGCATAAGAGAAGAAATGTTTCTGGGATAGTCGATGGCAACGCCGTTGCTGCTCGCTTCGAGTAAGGCAGGAGGGAGGGGCATCTAAAGAGTAAGCAATGTTTGAATCTTAACGGCCAGTATGACTTCACCTCACAGACTAATGATTTTCAATGTGGCGGAGACCGTCATTGTTCGTTACGTCTATTACAATTGTAAATCTTTTGTCCTGATGGATTTGCCTTATCCAGTGAAAGTGAAAGGGAAAGCAAGTCACCCAGACTTTTTTTCCACCCAATTTTTAAAAACTTTAATTGAGAATTTTAATGCAAGCAAGGTTTTTGAACAGTTTGTTTTTCTCGGAGCGCTGCACTGTTAAGAAGAAATGTTATTCTTAAGGAGAAGAAGGAGAGGTTTTATTTGCTCTCTGAAGCTAATGACAATTTGCAACTAGAAGTGTTTAAATATAAGAAATAGATTTACATTTTAATTGCAATAATGCATTATTAGAGCCTGAGGGCTAAGTTAACTGGAAAGTTTTCTAATTAGCCACCAGCCTATAACTTTCGACTTTAAATACAGGCGAAAAGAATATGCTACGAAGAATTTGACTAAATTGTTTTTAAAAAACATCTAAAAATGTTTGACAAAAAAGCAAACATAATGACCAGAAATAACTTTGTCAATTGAGGCATGGCGTTCATCTCATATCCGTCAGGACGGTTGGTATCTGGTAAAGAGGGCGGACAACGCCAGACTAGAGGTATAATCTTTCCGGCAGGCAATGCATTCTTCTTTTATTCCGTTTTCATAGAAAACAGAGAATGCTTCCACGCCAGCTCCCCTCTGAAACTGTCCTTACAATTTTTTCACAGGCGTCCCAAGCTCACGTTTAGAGAAAGCGAAAAATTAATTATCTATTTATTCATATATGGGTCACGGCACAGTCAGTTAATGGGGTGAGTAATGTACATTTTAAAATTAACGGTACCACCCTGGGTAGCGCGAAATTTGACCTTGGACCCAAGCTTCTTCCACAGCCGTGATCGATCACAAAATCACACGGAGCCGCAGAAAGGAGCGATCGTGGAATCGGCGGTGGAAAATGCCCATCTTCAGCATAATGCGCGACGATTTTCGAAGAAGAGACATTTTTGCGGGTGCAAGGATCATACAGCTTTAACTGTGGGCGAAAAAAATTCCGATCGGATGGATTTTCTGGACGCAAACCGCCACCGAGTTGGAAACGGTCGAAACCCGGCTGTGCTGCCTTGACTCCGTCTTATGAAGGGGAGAACAGTGGTGGCGTAAAAAGCCCAAAACAGCGAAAATAACGGAAAAGCACAACGGACCCACAAGAGGAGAGGTTTTTTTTTAATCATCTTACGTAAAAAAATTAGGATATTTTAAAGTATTTAGCGTTCTAAATGAACGATATTTTATTCCCCATACAACGTCTTATAAAGCGCTCAAATTCTCAACGGTTCTCATGTAACCTAACACCGCGTAAGATGAAAGGTCACGTTCCAACTCACAAAACCATGACGCATGTATGAA
Source organism: Pavona decussata (assembly GCF_977016875.1). NCBI lineage: Eukaryota > Metazoa > Cnidaria > Anthozoa > Scleractinia > Agariciidae > Pavona > Pavona decussata. Next base: position 1,191,745 of record NW_028145477.1, on the reverse strand, counting down.
TAAATAGATAATTAATTTTTCGCTTTCTCTAAACGTGAGCTTGGCACGCCTGTGTTTTTTTTTAACCTTCACAAAATGGTTGCGTCTTGACATGCTGATTACAATTCGGTGGTAAAAAATGGGGGTCACAGAGTTCGTTTTTGGGTTATGTTCATCTAAAGCTATAAAATCATTTTATAATCGATCTACCTTAAACTATACATCCTGTATACCACCAGTTTAACTACAAAGTTGATTTAAGTTAAATGACTGCATTTCCTATAATTAGTTTCCAAAAACAGAGCAAAGTAGCACCTTAATGCCTGGAATGTTAGAGTTATTGAAAGTGTACGTTAGTATGGTTTTCTTGATTATGAACTAAAAATCAATAAATGCATGAAGTTAATACATTCATATCGTATTATAAGAAAATGTCATTTGTGCATGGCCATTGAATTTTTACCTGGCTAGAGAGTCTGAATTGGTCTCCAATAAGTAACTAAGGGCCTGTTCACATGGAGGGGGGGGGACCCCAGGTAGGTGAGGTACCCCGCTTCAGTGGGGTTACCAATCTCTCCATACAATCTCTCTTTATTTCTTGATTGCGTTCACATGTGAAGTGGGGTACCTCACCGAGGCGGGTTGCCCGGTCAGCCGAGGCGGGTAACCCGCTTAGCTGGGGTGAGTTTTCTCCATGTGAATGCTGGAGGTGGGGTGGGGTGATGTTCATCCGGGCAATTGTCTCTGAATTCAGTACAAGCGTGGCGAGCTTTTTCGCAGATATCACCTTCAAAACATCGACAACAATGCCATTGAAGAAAGTTCTGAAGGAGTTGAAGGTGCATTTGTCGAGTCTGATAACCAAGCTGGTCTACCGGTCTTGGATGAAGGTGAAGTCGTGCCCGTAGAACAACGAAACGAAATCTTTATTGATATATGTACTTAGCGACCACGCGGTAGCTTTTTAAACCTCACCCCAGCGCCCCGGGGTTGCATGTGAAGGCCTGTTTTTTCTGACCCCGGGTAGATGGGGTACCTCACCGACCTGGGGTCCCCCACCTCCATGTGAACAGGCCCTAAGAAACGGTAAAAATGAGAACTTTTAGTTCAGCTCAAAAATGAATTAAATTCATCTGATAACTGGTTAAGCAGAATACCTGCGAAGTTTGCTCTGAATGTGTTTGTCAGGGCTCAGAAGTGACCCTCAGTTTACCTTTCAACCCGAACTGAGCATGCGCCCCATTCAGACTGTTATTATCGTTCACCAAGTGCGGACAATATCCAATATTCTTATTGTAAAGAAACGTTGCATTCTAATGTAAGTATGCTTTTTGTAGTGCTATATTAATAAGGCTGCTGATGCTGTTAATTATATTGCCTATCATGATTATTTCTATCGTACAACTTAGGCGTGCATCGTCTTTAGGTTATCTTGTCAACTGCAACAAGCGAAATCAAAAGAACGCGAAAGAAATGTTCCAGTGAAGTGGGCGCAAACAAGATAAAACATCCCTCCAGCTCAAAATTCAAAGAATGCCAATAAAGTTATTCCCTGGTATGTTACGTTAAGTTGCTCTCGACAGTGAGACGTGTTATACCAAAATGAACACCAGAAAGCTGGCGTAAACCATATAATTCTCGTTTCACATTTCTAGACTTTACCTTGGCATTTTTACAATTAACTTTAAAATATTACACTGGGTAGTTTCCATAGTCTTCTCGTCTGGCAAATTTGTGAAGGCGGAGGTTCATTAAACCGTGCGGTCAGCTTAATGATTTTTCTGTTCCATCTAACAGACTGCTGGCAAATCATCAGCAGAAATAATTCGATCACCTGCCCGCCGCATACAAGGCTTAATCTGTTTAAAAAAAGAAAGGATTTATGGTATTTTTTATGTTTACCTGTTTAATAAAAAAAATCATAAAGAAAGAAGAAGGTTGTTTCAAATGAGAAACACGAATCCCAGTCCCTTCACAATTGTTAAGGTAGGCATATGATCAGAAATGGTTTTCCAATTTCATGACAAATCTGTCTAGTTACTGTACCTGCGGTTCAAGGTTCCATTTAAATTGATTAATTGATTAATTAACTAAAACGATAGAAGATGCAATAATAGTAGTCTCAAATAACAGTAGGATGCGAGCCAATAATATCAAATATAAAACGGAATAAGTAGCTTCAAAGCTGTCTTACTACAAAACTTATACAAGGTGACGACTGCATTTAGGTTACCATATACATTCAGTGGTGTCTCGCGTCCAAGCGATGTAGCACGTCCTGTTTAAATGCAGATACCTAAATAAGTAAAACCCTATATCAAACTAGAGCTTGTAGAGCTGGATATCAAACTATACCAAGAATTTTGAAATAAAATGAATTGTCAAATTTTTCACGACCTCTAAATGCGACCGTACGAATCACCTTTTGAAAGCACAAGTCAAAGCGAATTTTGTTTTGCACTAATTTAATTTGCTCCTCAGTTTCCAGACCCAAAGCGCTAAAAAACATTTTTGCGTTTTGCCATATTCAATCGCAGTGAAAAGTTACAGAACATTTTCGAAATAGGATAAGAAAAAAATGTGGAGTGATCGTACAAAAATCGCTCTCGGGTAAAAAATATATCGAAACAAAAACAATTTGTAGACACCCTTTTGTTGTTTATATGTTAAACTAGCTACTGTCCAAATTTGAAGGCAAACGAACAAATTCCCTTTGAGTATTAGCTCTTTAAAGTGTCTCTTCCAAGTGAAAAACTTGATTCGAGAAAACAGTGCTAAAATTCGGCAATTCATTTTATTTCGAATTTCTTGGTATAGTTTGATAGCCAGCTCTACAAACTCTAATTTAATATAGGGTTCAGGTATCTACAGTTTAAACTGGATGCGCTACATCGCTTGGACGCGAGACACCTCTACATGTATACGGTAACCTTAAAAGCAATCTGAATTCGATAAATCAGAGCGCCGTTGGTAAGCAGGGGGCCCTGTTATTTTAGCTTTGGCTTGAAGTGTCTGTATCTGTATCAGGACGTCGCTAAAATACTAAAAACACAAATTAAACCAGACGTCCGCTAAGGCGGAGGATATGGAGACAATGAAAACAAGCAGATTAATTTTTAACGAAATACGCCTTATTGCAAACACCACATTCACAAACAGAAAGAGTTACTAGGACAAAATTAACACCAACTGAAGAAAAGAAAAGTAAGATGTATTCAAATTTTAAAAACTTCCAAATGAAATAGTTTATGAGCCTGCTGTTTGTACATGACATTTTCATCTTAATTTTAAAGACAATAAGTGTTGATCCATCGCTTTTTGTCGCAAGGTATTTTTGGACATCTTGAATTTCCAGGTTTGTTTACTTTCAGCAAATAAATATACCAGCGTTGTGGACTGAAAGATAGTTTGAATTTGAAGTAATATGACAACGAAACGAGAGCGAGTGCTCCATCGGGTGTTCCATCGGAACCACAGATGAAGTACAAAACTGGATCTTTTAAGCTGAATTCACAAAAACCGAGGAAAGTTATGAATAAAGCTAACCAATCGCATACGTTGTTAGTGGGATTTGTCATCATTATTATTTTATCTTTTGTGGTTAACCGTTGTAGACAGCGTTTTTTTTTTTTTAAGTCATTCTCGCTAACTTGGATAAACACGTCGTCAACAATTTTTTTATTTTATTTTATTGGTAAAGTGAGAAGATATGGAAAGTAGGAATAGATTATCACGTAATTTGAACCTTTAATAACTCCTTTTCTTGTTGAAAGAAATAATATGATTACGTAATGTCCTTTGCAGGACTTAAACCCCACAGTATGGTGTCAACAAAATTCTTCTATATCATAACTGTACTTTCGCTGTATCAAATGTTTTCCAAAGCCACGACTCAGCAATGTGAAAGCGAAAATTCCGTCACGGGTAAGAGGCTTAAGGGATTCACGTTCAAGACAATGAAGGTGAAGAATCCATCTGAGTGTCTTGATACCTGCAAAGGTAACGAGAAATGTCAAAGCTTCAATTACGTCATTCTGGAAAACATATGTGAGTTGAACAACCGCACCAATGAAGCTAGACCTGACGATTTGGAAGTTGATCCACGCAGATATTATTTCCAGGTGAAACGACCCCGTCCAAGTAAGTTTTCCTAATAGGATCTCTATAAATATTCGTCAACAGATTATGCTTATTTTACTATGATCGGTCTCAGTATACACAGCAGTCAGAAAGGGTTAATTTCTCCACAATCCGTATTTTCATCCTGAACGCTGATAGGATATTCACCCACCATGATTCAAAATCATTTTTTCAAAAAAGCCGCCTCGATCTGTAACCTTCAACAGCATTGGAATTGTGTTGGAACTGAAAGATTCCAGAAAGATTTGACGTAGAAATGGTGAACATGTCTATTTTGTCCGTGGGACACGTATTTGAGACGAATTCGCCTTGCAAAATTCCTTAAATCCCGCAATAGCTGTAATCGTTTTTTTATTATTATTATTATCATTATTATTATTATTATTATTATTATTATTATTATTATTATAATTATTATTATTATTATTATTATTATTATTATTATTATTATTATTATTATTATTATTATTTAATTAATGTGTTCACCGTAACAAATCACAAACCCCGAAAGAGCACTTTTATTTCCGCGCCATTTACGTCTCTAGGTGACGTTCATTGTTTATAAATAACAGATTTACAACTTTTTTGTCTGACTTCATGATATGTAAATAAAGTTTGAAGAGACAGCTCGATCTCTAAATAAAGATTTGGTTTAATGAATTGTTCATATAAAATTTATTTTGCCAATCATTTTGTACATATATACAGTGGAATACCGATCTTTTCTAGGGACACTAAATTTGGCTAAAAAAAAAAAAGGAAATTCCAAAAATCAAAAAAGTCTGACCAAACCAAATCCAAGGGAAACAACTTTTGGACTTTCGACAAAAACGAGGGTTCGAATAATCGAGATTCCACACTATCACGTTTTTTGAGAAATAATGATTGACGTATCACTCAACGAGTACTTTTTCCTTTTTTATAAATAAATTTTCAATCTCTCCCAATTATTTATAAATGACGGTTAAACATCATTAATTTGGTTTAAATAAAAAAAAATTACAAACGGTGCCTCATAATATTACATTGCTTTTCGCAAAAATACCTCAATCTTGGAGGGCACCGTCCTTAAATGGTGTAAAAATGGAAAACGAAGTTACGATGATAAACTTAAGTTTGTATAATGTGATAAAAAAAATCCATATTTTGATTTTCAAAAATGCCTCCAAAATTGAACAATGGCTTCTCAAGTAAAATTGTTGCTAAGCCAAAATTATTTTTCCCTTTATTCATGTTTAGTTTTCTTGGGTATAGAGTGTGAAATCTATACGGCACTGACAAACGCTGACAGGAAAATTTCATACCAAGAAAACAGCATTAGGCTAAGGGATGATTTTGATCCTGGCTGGTATCGTTTTCAAGGCGCGGCAGGAAGAAGAATGGCTTCCTCTTGTCCACCAGTATACAGCTGTAATACTAAGGCACCAGGTTGGCTTAATGGTGTACATCCTGCAGAGGCCGATGGTCAGGTAACAAGGCAAGTGTGTTTCAGCTGGGGAAGCGATTGCTGCCAAGGAACCATTGACATCAAAGTGAGGAACTGTGGTTCCTTCTACGTATACTACCTTTTGACTTATCGTGGTCATACCCGTTACTGTAGCAGTGACTAAACAAAGTTGATGCATGATCAATAGTAACAAGTGCAATTATTGTGCACGAATATTAAAACTGCATTTCATACATCGCACTTAATCTAAAAATAGAACACACTAGTCACGCTGCAACGGTGATAACATAGGGACTTCTACACGGTACACAAAGAACCTGAAAGGAAATACAACCTCGTCCTGGAAACGAGGTTTAAGGAAATATCGAAGTAAAACTTAAATGTATCATCGTATAGTGCTGAAAGGATTTGATCGTCTGTAGTCCGGTAGTCTGTTGAGTGTAAAACCCCTTACACTGTTTTCCTTAGTTTAAAAAGTTCCTTCTGCTTTTTGTTTTTGCAGCAGTTTACCTTCGTTTGAAATAAAACACATTAAAAAAATTGTTCCTTCTTTGAATTGACAAAGGTCTATGACTGACATGTTACAATTTGGTTCCTCTAAGTGAGTAAGTGAGTATAAGGGAAGCTAGGCCAAAGGAATAGTCTATGGTAATGCTGTTGCTGCACGCTTCAAGTAAGGCAGGAGGGGGGGAGGGAGCGTCTATAGGGGAAGCAATGTTTATATCTCAAATGCTTACATTAGCGAAAGTAAATCCTTCTGCCTTTATTCACGCCAAAATACGTGAAAGCTTTTGTTTATAGCTACAACGCACTATAAAGTTTCTGGCCTAGAGAAGGTTTTGTAGCCTCACACACAGTTGTTTTAAGGAAAGTCGTATGATCCTTCTGGGGGAAGAGTAATATATACGACGTCCTGAAAACGACTGCGTGAGAGACTTGGGATAACGATAAGTCAACAGATTTGTTGTTGATCCTTGCTATTGTTTTTTGCCAATTTTAATTTTGTTAAATTTTCGACATGTGTAGCCGTGAAATAGTGTAATATACTGGATAATTATGATTGTTTGCTATTATTTAGCTGGTGTCTCAATGGTGTTGAATAGAACAGTTAGGAAAAATGCGGTGTTTGATCATTCAGCACTTTTTTTCGGAGCACTGGGCTGTCGAGACAGAAATATTATGATCAACAATAGGAAATAATTTATAATCCGCAGGGATAGTTGGTATCAGGTACAGAGGACGGAGAAGTCTAGTAAAAAGGAAAGATTTTTCAGGCAATGAATCCTTCGTTAACCTCATCAGCATTACCGTAGGTTGCATCTAAGCGTTAACAAGGGAGGGAAAAACATATTCTAGTTGCGCTCGAACATGACATGTTTTGGCAACAAACATTCGAAGTTTGGAGTAGGTGGCTGTTGTTGACTTGATATGTTTTGCTCAAGAAATTATTTTTTGCAAGCATTTTTAGATGTTAAGAAGACTTTCTGGAGGCAAGTGTGCTGTTTCTGAGCGAGAAATATGCCTGTAAGTTGAGAAAAATGAAATAAGCTTCTGAGGGAAACGCGCTGATCTGGCGCGACAGTTTGCTTAGCGACTGTCAAACTCCAAATGTTTGGCGACAAAGCACGTCATGTTTGGCACCCTACTAGAACATGTTTTTTTCTGTCTCGTGTCCACGCTTAGATGCAACCGACGGTACATAGAACATATCAGAACACAAGAAAATGCTTTGCAACCATCTCTTTACTCACCAAGTAGTAAGTCATTACTTTGTTCCCACTTGTTTGATCCATTAGTCATTATCTAAATTCACGCCACTTCAACTACGTTGCGATTACTCATACTCATACTTGTTAAAATCGCATAATGTGGCCAAACTAGGCCAGGAACTAAATTGGAACCAACGGCGTTCAAGCCAGGAAAACAAAATAATACTTTACGGTCTTGTGCTCACGTTTTCAGTCCACACAACCTTGAATATGGTGGATACACGTTGTTGTGAGGACAGACGTAAATTTTGAAGTGAAGTTTGAAGTTTATTTGCCTTTCTTTCTAATATATTTACAATTAATTGAGTGGTTAATGTATGGCGAGGTGACCAATAGAAACCACCAGGCTTATAGTTGAGGCCACCTCGTACCTGAAAAATATATGCTTATATAGTTTGTGCAACAAGTGTGCGGCTTTGCCAATTCAGTGTGATTATTTAAATGCAGATTAATAGATAATGCACCCACAGAGCCTTTGTTTTTGTTCATTAACAGTTTTGTGGCGTTCTTGTTCCCGTTCCGCCAACGTTTTCGTTGCATAAGTTCCAAATATTTAATTATGAGGCCGGATTGTAAAAGGCAAAATCCACATCATAGTTTCAGCATAGATAAAGACCTAAGTCTCCATTGGTCATGTTGTGAGCCAACCTGTTGACATTTACTTGGAGTGGGTTGAGTGAGACTGTAACGGAAGCAGCTAATATTTTACTCGACTGAAATAAAGATTTAACAATTTTTGGGTGGGCGCATATTGGATAAGAGAAAGAGAAAATAAGGGGACAGAGGGGGAGACCCCCAGTATAGCCCTTAGAGTATGTGAATTTCACTTGAGCTATTTTTAGACGTCGTGAAAACGGAAGTCTGTTCCCCGAGACGTCCGCAAAGATAACAAGACGCCTATTAAAAGCCACTTAGGAAAGCCTGATGAATATTAAACAGGCGTCATTACACAATGGACGTTGGCACGTTCCTACGACTTCCTATGACGTCACACCGACCGTTTGTGGACTTCTCGGAAAACCGACTTCCGTTTAGGCGATGTCTAAACCGAAATAAATTAAGGACGGTGCCTACTATTGTTACTGCGCATACGTTCTACGTATCTCGAGATACTCGGGTTTCTTATGGGTGGTGCCTGCTTATACAGGAAAAGTTTTGCGCGTTTAAAACTATACGGAGAAAACAGAACGTAGCATGTGCTCTTGGTATCCCAAAAGAAAATTGGGGCTAACCATGCATTTTGCAGAGATAATTAAGCTACAATTTAGAAAAAAATCCCATACATTGCTTCATATTTTGGCACTTTTTAGAAATATTGTTGCTTAATTATCTCTGAAAAATGCGTGGTTCTCCCAGGTTTTCTTTTTGGATTCCAATAGGCCTTGCTAAGATCTGCTTTTCCCGCATAGTCATAAACCGCACAAAAACACTTCTTTATTATTAGGCACCGTCCTTAAGTGATGTTCACATATCCTAGCAAACGCCCCTAGTTTCCCTCTATCACTCGATATCCAACAATCCCGCGATAAATAACCGCCTTATCTACTCAGTGTGTAGATCCAGTTATCCGCCGGAAGACTACATTTGATCAACTTGAAGTGAATTGAATCGAATTTGCCTGTTGCATCCCAGCCGGACCCAAGTAATACTTTCTGGAACATTCACAGTGAGAAGAAGTGGTGTCAGTAAAGGAGCTGGTATAAAAACTAAATTACTTATTGCATTTCATTACTCTAGTTTGTACTCTTTATGTCAATTAAAAACAGTAAAAAAAAAGAAGAAGTTATAAACAGCTATTCAAAGTCTGTCTCCTTCAGTGCAAATCATAGTTTGTCTTGCTTGTACCTCTCATCATTTGTCAGTATAATAATACAAAAACAACACTCATTTCTATTTCTTTTAGGCGTTAC
>NW_028145477.1:1147500-1177500 GCF_977016875.1 Pavona decussata | reverse complement strand
TTCGAAATAGTTATGCTCTTGACTTGGAAATAATGTGATGGAATATGTTAAGCCTGGTGAATAAATGAGAATGATGTATTAATCAGGTGGCCACTTTCACAAAAGAAAATATTGGCTTCTGCCTAGTGACACACAAAAACTGTAAAGTACGTGAGTAAAATATATTAAAGCAGCACTGCCAAGACTCATCCTGCTGAGAATCACGAAGTTTACATCATGTTATCAAAAGCGAGTGACCTTCTTCCCAATTGACTATTGCTGTTGAAAGCGCAATTCATACAGATCGGTAAGTGAATACAAACTAAATGTTAAAACTAGTGTATGCGATCTGATCCTTATATCCTTAAGTTGACCAATTGTGCAAAACTGACGACGAATTTCTTGTACTGAGAGTTTTTTGTTTTCCACGTCGCGGAGGAAAAAAATGTCGAGATTCGAGAAAGCCAGTTTCGCCCTAAGAAATTCAGTAAACCTTAGAAAAGGCGGCACCGTCAAACATAAAAATGTAACAAAGTTCAGACTACGCGGGATGTAAAATATATCGGTTTAAGCTTGAAATATTAGCATAGGAACAAAAGAACCTAAACAGGGGAAAAATTGTTTAAGCAACAACTTGAGCGCTAATAGAGTCAATTTGCACGTTCAAAGTTGGTTGAAACTTGCGAATAAATAACATCTCTTTGATGAGACAATCAAATTTGGTGTTGCATTTTGCAACTACGCGAAACTGTTTTAAAAAGACACGCGCACAGGTATTGTGGCATTGTGTTCGTTAAAGTAATACTTGTATGTTGATGACGATTTCTGTTTGTGTCCATCAAAACATTCATGCAGGTGGCCTCGAGTGCAACCAACATACCCTGCATCAGACAGGTTACATTGAAAACGATGTACTACACATTGTTGGTTAACAATAGTGGGCTTGAATTCTTGCACTCTTAGATCTTCATTTAATTTTTTATTCTGCGTAAAATTGCTATGGAAGAACTTTTTCTTGTTTTCCTGGTGAGAGAAATTAAAAAAAATGAAGCCTAATTTTTCAGAAAAATCGATTTGATACATGTTTTTGCGAATTTGTTTGACTAAAGTGGATGATTTTAGGTCGATAAAGTTTGTTATTCAACGTGTTTTAACACTGCCCCAAAAATGGTTATGGTCTGCCCAATATTCGCCATCTTTACACAACAGTATTCTAGGTCAACGATGTTAACTATTGCCTCTTCAAAATGAGATTTGAACAATGAAGAAGAAGGTCCTTAACAATTGAGCAGCCTTGAAAAGGAAACACTATGACTGCATAAACATTGCGGAAGACAAAACCAGTTGTTTAAATTATACATTTATGAAAGTATTCGCCTCAAGCACGTGCCGAACAAAAACAATTTATTGAAATTTGCCGCCTGATTTTATATCAGTCCGTTCCTAACGGAATGCAAACAAGAAACGAAAACAGTTAGGTATTTATGTTGTATTTCTTTGGACATGTATGCAATGGTATCTTTTCCAAGTCCTACAATGGTGCGTTCGTGACATCAGCTCCATGCACCTGCTTTTATTTGAGAATTCAGCACCCCCGGCAACCTCTTTTACATCCGCGTAAAATGGCTATGGAAGAACGTTTTCTAAGTTGTCCTAGTGAAAGAAATTAAATATAATTAAGCACTTTTTTTAAAAAAATCGAGTATCAGTTTGTTTGTTTTTTTGGCGAATTTGTTTTGCTAAAGTTGATAATTTTGTTAAAGGTCAATAAAGCTTATTATTCAACGGTCGTTATAACCAAAACGGTCATGATCCGCTGAATATTCGCCATCTTTACACAACAGTATTCTGCGATATAGTTAATTTTCGCTGAAGAATTGTTAACTTTTTCCTCTTCAAAATGAGGTTTGAGTAGGATTGAAAAGGTCCCTTAATAATTTATTAGTTGAAAATGAAACGCTATGACTGAATAAACAGGAACATTTTGCAGGTAAATAGATTATTTAAATTCTTTTTTCTGGTGAATTTGATGACTTTGTTAAGGCTAATCTCGTACCCAGATCTCCCACGGTCAGGCGGAGGGGAGATCTGGTAAAGTTCGATTTGAGGCCCGGAATACGGGCCTGCCCATCATCCTTTGTCCACCGTGCTGAATGGCCGCCGGCTCGTAACTGTGATCATTCCTGGTGAGGTTTTCGCTTTCGAGGGTGCTCTTCGGAACGTTCTTCGGTCGAGAGGACAACAAAACTTGAAACTTAAACCAAACCGAAAAAGGTACTAGGAGAGATTGCAATCAACAAGCGCGGTAAATCACTTTTTTACTGAGATTAGTTCCTACCCTTTGTGACCATCTGGACCATCTTTGTAATGAAAACTGTTCCAAGAACAAATCCATCGTAATTGTGCTTTCTCCACTCAAGATCAACGTGCTTATCGACGATCAATTAAAAAGACTTAAGTCAACCGGAGTAAGCTGTACCAGTTTTCGCCTTAGATGGTAACTGTATTGAAGATACTGTAATTTACAGGCAGGGAAATGTCACATAATTTTTGTGCACCCAAGGTAAAGGTAGCAACAGACAATGCAGAGAGTTCTCGTTGTCGAAGCTTTATCAGAAAAATTGTGTGGCCGTTGTTGTAGATGAGGCACAATAGAGTTACTGGTTGGCATCTTGCTGTTAAATTTCGCATTGGAAAGTCAAATGGTTCATGTCATATTTTCATTTGCAAAGTTTCAGAAATTGTGGTCTACCAGTGATACGTAAAAATTATTTCTTCTCTTTGTAGTCTCTTCAGCTGATTTGGCCACACAAATTTTCCTTCTTCCATAAGTTAATGGTTTAAATTTCCAAACCAAATGGATTGTGTAAATGCGGCAGGTTTCTTTTACAGGCCAAAGGACACAACTCAAGGTCACTGTAATAATATAATTTGATATGAATCAGCTAAACAGGGCCTCCTCCTACCTACAACAACTCTCCACTCCTATAACACCACAAATTCTGCCAAGCTTAATTTCCACCGATCACAAATTAAAACAAACATAGGCAAATCTACTTTCAAGTACTCTGCTTCTGTCATATGGGAAACTGTCCCCATGGCATAATTTGAAAAAAACAAAAACATTTAACAGGTTTAAGAAACTTTATAAGCCCCACCTGATCTCTTGTCAATCAAATAATATATGTTCTGTTTAATGATCAAATATAATAGAATGTAACTATCTAATAATAATAATAGAGTTAAAAATAATAATAACAATAATAATAATTGTCTGCTTATATTTTGATATTTGTTGTCGCTGCTGTTGCTGCTGCTGATGATGTGTTGTCCTTTTCCTTTCCTTTTGTTTGTTTATTTGTTAGTTGTTTTATTTTGTGTTTTTTTGTGTTTATTTATTTATTTATTTATTTATTTATTTATCGTTTTGTTCTTCTTTTATTAAGCTTGTCCTGTTTGGATTTCTTGCTCGGTTCAGTATATCTCTAACATACCTTAATTTACACAAATGTAATTCTCTCTTGTACATTAATCCTAGGCTCTACAAACATTTCCTACATTTTCTAATATCTCAATAAAGCTCAGTGTCATTTCTTTGTTTACTTAAAAGTAGGTGGTGGTCAACTAGAAGGCCTTTGCTACTTTGACCACCACACACAATTTAAAGTTTGTACTGTATTTATTTTTATCTTGTAATCATTTGTTGTAATACTTTTCTTTCTATGTTAATGTTGTGTAAATAGTGTGAAATAAATGAACTATGAACCATCCTGGCCCTAACACCATGCTACTGTCTTGGTTATATAACAGCAAACCAAAGACGTGTCCGTGTAAATGGTAGGCGCCCAATTATGTCCAACATTAAAATGCTGAGTACACCCTTGCTGTTTTAAAGGTTTTTTTCTCAAAAATGGAAGTTTGAATTTCTTTTGGGAAATGGAGGTACCACATCTGGATTTGGGATCTGAAGAATGTTTGGTTACTTGCAACATGTGAGCAAACTCTGAGCCAGTCCCTATGAGTTTCCCATTAGAGTCTTATTTGGTAGTGATGAGCTTTCCATTTCAGTGGTTCTTGATTCACCTTTATCATAAAACACTTGAAAAGTTTTCACCTGAAATTTATGTTAAGTTTAGGGGACATGCCCCCTCAACTGCTTCTTTGATGACAAGTTAATAAAGGTTATTATTTTACACATAGGAGTCCACAGACTCGAAAATTAGAACCACATAATACACAAGTCTAATAACATTTTACTCTTGATATGAAGAACAAAGGTCATTATCTGCATTTGATCCTTCATTTCAGCAAAAAAAATAATAACAATAATAATGGGAAGGTGTGAAGGTCTTTTGGGCTCATAAAAGTAGCAAATGGCAGATAAATAGAAAACAAATAAAAAAAATAGTTCCACTATTTGTTTTCCTGTGCATCTCTGTGTGTTCTAATGAACTGTCACCCATTTCTGCAGCAAAACGGCTTTTACAGTAAGCTGATCGTCAGTAACCGTGAATCCCTAAGTATTCCATAACCATGGCCTTCCATAGCCAGGAAACAACATTTAATCAAACTGTGAGACACAAACCCACTGCAGGGAAGTGGTGGGGAAAAGAAACTTTGAAAACGGTGTCTGTCTTGGATGAAAATTCCTTGTTGATGCCAATTCCTTGAGCAAAAAAATTTTCTTATATTGATATTTGCACCCATGTCAGGTCCTAACTTTTCTTAATATTAAGACCAGCAACACAAAATTATGTTCAAGGACTTTTCACACAAGTACATAAAAAATATCAGAACAGTGAATCTTGAACCTTTAAGCCCCAGTAGTGATCAGTATCAAAATTTCTCCTAATAATATTGATACACAATCAAGGAGAGGTCATGAGATCACCAGTGGTGAAATTTCTTGATATTTCAACAACTTCCCTATAATGCTACTATGAAAAATGGACATGTAGAGACCAGTAAGGAGAAACTGTAAAAGGTTAAAAGCTAATAAATACGGAGCCACATTGTTAGTGATTATCGCAGCTTCTTTTATGCTTCGTCCTTCCACCACCCCACACGTCAAAATGGGCTTATAAGTTACTTGAGAATCCCTTTTTATTCAGCCTTCTCATTATCCATTTTCTGGTAATTATATTGTCTTATTCTAATGGAAAGAATAACAACATCCCAGTGAATGACTACAGTTTTTTCTTAATTAATTGCATCTTTGTTCAGGGGGCACGACTTCAGAGTACAGCAAACTAGGAACACTTTCCTCAGTATTCCCTACAGCGAAGATTGTTGTCATGACAACAACAGCAACAGAAAAACAACCAAACTACAATCATACAAAGTTTGAATATGAAAGATTTAAGGAGTACTACAAAGGCCCTCCTATCTTAACACAAAGTAATGTTGACCAGTTTGATTAAATATTTTTGCCCATAGCAGATGAACTTGTCACCACCAATGTCAAAAATGAAGCCTGTCTATTATTTACTCATCATTAGTACTGTGTGGAGTTGGGGGTGCCTTTTTTGGTGGAAAGCTTGGGGATCACCAGTTCTACCTTACTCCCCAAATTCCTCAAAATGCACTTTTGGCTCAGTCTCATTCTCTACAGACTGACAATGAATATTATTTGCCACAATCTTTGGGAATGGGGTTTGATTCTCGATGTGTTGGAAGGATAATAATGTATTTATTTTGGTCTTCCCCAAACTATGGAAAGTTTTTTCCAAGAAAATGGAAGAGACGGGAAGCCTGCTACATCAAAACTTTACTTTAACAACAATCGTATTGGTGCAAATATTGAAGAAATGCAACCCATATTGACAGATTAGTGTAAATACCCCAGAAATCTGTGCAGGGGAAAATTTTTGCTTGTAACCACTTTGGTTTTGGCTTTTGTGTGAGAAATGCAGCTGTTGTGATATCTGTTGTCCGAAATGACTGTCATTGCTCTTAATTATGTGTTGAGCTATGTCCAGCTGTTTTAGCCCTTGAAGATATTCACATCACTGATAGGAACTTTAGGAACTTGCTTCTCCCTAGAAATCAGGTGGAAGAAATTAAGGCAGAGTTAGCAAGAAATAAAGGAGAAACTGAGGCCAGTGATAACTATTTTTATCAGAGAATGTGCTCAGGATTGACAATGGAAGTAGTAAATGAAGTGTGTTTAGTACTTCAAGGACTCCATTCTTATGATAAAATAATGGAGAAATTCCCCTATCTCGAAGAAAAGAACAATGGCAAAAAGATTCTAAAATCTATAAGTCAAATCCAAAGAGGCATGTCTGCCTTTTAAAACTACTTCTTTTCCAAAGCCTATCACAAGCATAGACCTGCAAAACATTAGGTGGTGCAGACATATAAACCAATGTCCCCATTTTTATTTTAGAGGAAGGCTAGTTTATATTTTGGATCCAAATTTTTTTTAACTCAGTAGGTGGGGGAGAGGGGATAAAATTAAACTAACTACACTTACATAAAGAGACCTAATCGGTTCAGACAAGGTGTTCTCTTTTGTAGTACAGGTTTCATTACTATTATTTTGGTGGTCATAAGTCAGACATTTTTCATTTCTCTTAGCTGAGGGGTGGAAGGGATATTGATCTCACCAGATGAATAATATTATTGTGTGGACACTATCAATTTCTCCAAAGTCCTATGAGAGATGTTGTATGGATCTTGAAGGAATAAGCACACTGGCCTGAAAGGACTAATATTATAATATGAAGTCTCTTACTCAAAGTCCAGTTCAATTTATAGAAGAAAAATAGTCTTTATTAGCAGAAGACAAAAACTGAAGTGAAAATATGCTAGCAAATGCGGCCCGTGTGTTCAGTATTTTGGGGAAATTAATTTGCGTTTACTAAATAAATAATCATTTTAAAAAAAATCCATTTTTTGTCAAGAAATACAAAAAAAAAATAATAATAAAATATGACCTACCTCCATTTTTTCCCCAAAAGTAAGCAAGCTTATGTCCATCGTGTTGGAAACTTGTGTAATTTGGCAAGGCCGTTTGAACGTTACTGCAAACTCTTTTCGGCTAAAGTCGCTGTTGTCTTCTGAAAATACAATTTCTCACTGTTCTCTCCCCACACAAAGGGCATGTATGTATTAAAACGTCGCATAACAATCTTCATCGGAGCGAAAACTTTTCCGTGTTTTTGTTTCTTCCCCGAACTGAGCGAAAACCAAACACAGAAGGAAAGAGCCAATCACAGAGCAGATTAGAATGAGGCATTCTTAATTCTGGTAACCAACCAGAAATGGCGTTGTATCGAACTTTACCAGATCTCACATTTCGACATTCCCGAACCAACTGAGATCAGGGTACGAGATTATGTTAAGGCTCAAGCACACATCTCGCTTAATTTTCGTCTTCGCGGCACTTGTGTATTTTGATGTCATAACTACAAGTAAAAAAATTTCATTCATACTCCATTATAAGGTTTTCAGAATTAATACAATGCACGAACTTCCGGTATATATATTTTTTAATATCTGGTTGTAACGTTTTCGACAAACAGGAGTTTTTTTTTTTACATAATTTTTCACAGGCGGCATGTCAAAGTACGGGTTTTTAGCTCTTGTCGTGAGACGTGGAAGATTATCATTTTCTCTGCCGCTGCTCTTTTCAAAAGCTGATCACGTGGTACACTAAAACATGATCCCGAGGTACACTCTGTAGCACTCACGGATTGCAAAAATAATTATTTGTGATCAAATGTGAACTGCAGCAGGGGGAAAAAAAAATCGGGGTTACCGCGGTCTACTGGGAAGGCATAAATGCGTTGAATAACTTTGAATGCTGAAGTGCTCGACGGAGGCGGATGGCAATCGAGGGAGCTATCTGCAAGGTTAAATGGAAATTTCTCAGAGAGACATCTACTCGCTTGTATCTGACGTGCACGTGTACACATGTTTTGGTTACCGATCCATAAAACGTTTAACAATTCAAATAGAAACTAAACATGTTCTTAATCATAGTGTTCCCTTTGTCTTTTCAAGGTTTTACTTTGATCACACAGTTTGGATATGATACACATCCTTTCAGTTATCACTGGGCTTTCTCAACTGTTCAATGTCTACTCTGAATCTTGTGGAAGCGTCCAAGTGGCAAATTACGGTATTGTACACAATGAGCCCTGCGGAAGCGTGCAACCAATCTACGGCATGGCGCTAAAGGGACATGTCTTCCAGACTCTGAGAGTTCCAAGCTCCCTTCACTGTCTAAAGGCGTGCAACAATGACATCAGGTGCCAAAGCATTAATCACTTGATGGGCAAAGACATGTGCGAGCTGAACAATCGCACGATAGAGGCGAGACCTGAGAATCTCATTCCCGACAGTACGAAATTGTACATGAAACGGTTTAAAAATAGAGGTAAAAGAGTGTTGACTGAGCTCATGACTGAGCTTTATGTAACCTATTGTGATGCAAAATATCCTGTTTTCAACTCTCCTCCTCACCATATACGTCATTTCCTGTCCTACTGTCATCGTCTTTCATTAATCCTTCGCCGGATGAATTTACCGTACCGAAAAAGAAGGCGGCTTGTACAAAAACCCATAATTCTTAGCGTAGAAAAACCCTAACAACGCTCAAAAACGGACAGAAAAGTTCTAAAAGCTTCCCACGTAGCATAGTCAATGTTGTTTATACAGGTACAGTTTGGGTGGAGGGGCAGTTTTCCAATGTGCTTTGCTTTTATACCATAAAGGACATTATTTAAAGAGATTAAGTGAGAACAGTCATGGGCATTGCTTTGCTTGACAAAAGAACGGTGCTAGAAGACACTAAAATCCCAAAATTTGGCGAATCGCCTTTGAGAAGAAAAAAACAAAGTATAATGAACACTTTTTAGGCCTTTTGATATTTTTCTTGAATATTTTTCTTTGTATATTATCTGTCCCTCTAGGCTAACAGTTTTCTTGCTCCGCCTCTCAAAAAAAAAAAATAACGAAATTCGATTAAAATCATGTTTATTATTTTACGTAAAGTTTATATTGACTGAATCCTACAAAGGGAGAAACTGAGACACACGTATAAATTTACTTCTAACGAAAATGAAATTACATAATTTGTATTACTTTCCTTATTGCCAAACTTTTAGACTTGCGGGTGCTTTTGGAAACCTAAAAAGCCTTCACAATAGTCAAAAGGATGTAGCCTCACACAATCTGTAACGTCTGTACTAAATTCTCATTGACAAACACAGAATGCGACGGTGAAAACATTTTATTCGGAAGCCGTCGATACTCACGTTTTTCTAAGGCTTGTTAATCTGCGTCGTCCAGTATTTCTTCTCTTATGAATGTGAACCATGACGCGCCAATGAGAGCTCCGTATCTCACGTATACGGGTTTCTTAAAATCGTGATTTGCCCGCAAGTCTGTCCTCTCCCCTCCCTTTTTCCCTCCGGTTCGAAAACCCAAAACACGACGTAAACGGCAAGAAAATGCTTATTACTATGTGGCTGCATACACACACTTTGATAATTTCGATATCCAACAATGCCAGTTAATTTTTAGCCGACTGGAAAAGCTCATGAAAGGCTTGACATGCTTCTCGGTTTTTCTAAGGCTTGTTAATCTGCGTCGTCCAGTATTTCTTCTCTTATGAATGTGAACCATGACGCGCCAATAAGAGCTCCGTATCTCACGTATACGGGTTTCTTAAAATCGTGATTTGCCCGCAAGTCTGTCCTCTCCCCTCCCCTTTCCCCTCCGGTTCGAAAACCCAAAACACGACGTAAACGGCAAGAAAATGCTTATTACTATGTGGCTGCATACACACACACTTTGATAATTTCGATATCCAACAATGCCAGTTAATTTTCAGCCGACTGGAAAAGCTCATGAAACGCTTGACATGCTTCTCGGTTTTTGTTCTTTTGGGACAACTGCTGTACAGAACCGAGGCTCATAGTAATGCCCAGCCTTTAGAACCGAGCAGTTCATCTTTCAAAATATGTTACTAGCAGTGCGACACGTCTGTAAGACGATGATGATGTCGTACAGATGATCGTTGCCAAAGTTCCAATTTCGAAATGTTTTCGTAATATTAATGATGGAACGAAGCATCGAAGGAAGCCAGAACAAAGGACTTCATTCCCGACCCAGACAGATGTTATTTCAGTTGTGACACGAAAAGAAGTTAACTGATTAAAATTGTTTATGGGAAACTTATTAGACATACACGAAAGTAAATTTTCATTTTTGTTTTATTTGCAGTCGCTCTCGGGTCCATCCCTGAGCTGCCGGCCGAATCATGCAAAGAAATAAAGGACAGTGAAGGAAAAGCTGTCAGCGGCAGGTATTGGATGTCTGCTTTAATACCTGGCAAGGCCGTGTCTGCACATTGCGACATGAAGACGGAAGGTAAGTTCAGTCAAACTTCAGGTTTGGCTATACAAAATAATATCATTTATGTCACGTCTCCAGAAGAAAGAATTCCTTCTTTTAATTGACAAACAAAATGAATTACATGGTGGAGACTAAAATATGGCATGGAAGTCAAATGACAGAGTTATGTCAACAGCAGAGTCGCCATCTGATCGCCATCTTCACTTCATCATCATCGTGGTCATTACATAATCACGTTACCCAATGTTGTGAACTTAATGTAATAGTGTATCTTCGACTTTAATTTTAGAATACATCTGGTATTTTCTTTCGGTGTTTTCACAAATATTTTCCAGACCACTTGGCACTCTTCTGTTGTTCCGTGATTAGACTTAACAGTTGTGCTGGAGACAGCTTTGCCTACTCCCTTTAACCCTTGCTTAGGCCTACGCAAAGGTTGAAATCAAGGCAAAACACTTCTAAAAGTATTTTATAAACCTGACTGGTTGCCCTTTTATATATGTATTTCCTTAGAACAGTTGTGTCGTTTTTCTCTGTTGGTGTATTTTGGCAAAAACAATCCTTATCATTGGTACGGACCATCTGTCCTTGGATGAATTACAGTCGTACACATGTTTACAGCACACTATAAAGTGTTTTGAGTGATACTTGTAGAATTGATGTAGAGTAAGTTGTACAGAAGAACCAACTTCTGGGGAATAAAGATGACCTACAAAGATTCCTGTTACCTCTCTGCTCAGGTGAGCGAGCCTCCCAACACCAATACCCCTATATGAATCATGACATTGGGATGAAGGAAAAAAAAAAAAAAACAGATTCAGGAGCAAGAAGTGGGATGCGCTTTCTTTTCGACATGGGATGTTAGAAGCTAAATTTTATTTCCTATGTAACTGTCTCGCATCTTTTTGTTAGACATCAACGAGTGCAGTGCATCTCCCCCCATTTGCGACGTCAATGCCAACTGCAGCAACAGTGATGGATCTTTTGTTTGTTCCTGCAAGGTGGGATACAGTGGAGATGGGATGACTTGTGTAGGTAAGTTAACGAAAACGCGTTTTCTCCGAGCTACTTTTCAAAGAACTGCCACGAGTTGGAGTTAATGTTCAGTAAAAGAAAACGCAAATGAGATATCTAACTGCTTAAAGGGCTTTTTTTAATAATCAGCGAAAACCCGACTTTTGCGGCACAAGTCAAAAGCTTATTTTTTTTTTCTTTTTACTCGTGAGTTTCCATAGTTAGAAGAGGAATTTTGACTTAGTTTGTTTCCATGAACGTTTTCTTTTTTTTTTTTTTTTTTTTTTGGTTTGTTTGTTTTCTATCATCTTATAGACGTTTACCTTCGTTTTTATCACAATTTTATCAGCATAGACAAAAATTCGAAACCGACTTGTTTTAATTAGAAGGTGAAAATAAATGTTCACGAAAGACCATCACAGTTATGTAGACAACGCAATAAGCAGTTACAAATAGAGCGCCTGAAAAATATTGGCGCTTGAACGGGATCAGTTCGAATTCAAGATCTCTGCGAAACTGGTGCCGCGCTTTATCAACTTTCAGTGGTCAATAAAAATTTCTGGCAACCACTTTGTTAGTTATTTTATGCCCATCAATGATTTCGAGATCAATATTTTATTTCTACTATGGATAATTTGGCTGCTTCTATAAGACAAGTATAACATTAAATTATTAACATTTTCATCCTAAAATTTGATAATTTCGAAGTTTAATTGTTAAGTGAGCTAGTCAGACACTCTCATTCCACTGAATTAATAGATATCGACGAATGCAAAAAGGTTCCCGGCATCTGTGATGTCAGTGCCAACTGCCGAAACACTGACGGCTCCTATCTCTGTTCATGTAAAGTCGGATACATTGGAGAAGGGAAAACGTGCAAAGGTAAGAAGTTAAAAGTATAAATGAAATTAAAATTTCATGCTTTATAGTGCTTATTTACAGAAGTGTATTTGAGTTTTGGTTTCTTCCTTTTTCCCTTTTAAGCAATTACTCCTGGATCTATCCGCCTAATCGGTAGCACGCCGTCAACTGGAAGGGTTGAGATATTCTATAACAATCAATGGGGCACGATTTGCGATGACTCTTGGGATATTAATGATGCTAACGTGGTGTGCAGACAGCTTGGTTTTCCAGATTTAGCTTCGAGAGCCTTTCGTGGTGCCCATTACGGCCAAGGGTCTGGTCCAATATGGATGCATCAAGTTGCCTGCTCGGGAGCTGAGTCAACTCTCTATGAATGCAGCCACCGTGGGTGGGGACAAACTGGTTGTACTCATAGTCAAGACGTCGGCGTGCAGTGTTCATATGGTTCACCTGGTGTTCGTTTATCGGGTGGTGCAGCTAGTGAAGGCCGAGTTGAAGTCTACTTCAACGGAACATGGGGCACAGTGTGCGATGACTTCTGGGACATCAAAGATGCCAACGTGGTGTGTCGTCAGCTTGGTTTTTCCAGCGCACTCTCAGCCAATGGTGGTGCAAAATTTGGTGAAGGATCTGATCCTATCTGGATGGATAATGTAGGCTGCCAAGGATCGGAGGCTTCAATATATGACTGCCCGCATGTGGGATGGGGAGTAGAAAACTGCAGTCATGGTGAGGACGCAGGTGTTGTTTGTATAACTTAGCAGAGTAAAACCGAGACCTAAAAAATACAGTCCAAGAACGAACCCATAGTGATCAATTCTACAATAGGTAGCTTAAGCTCTATGAGGGTTTGTAAGACCTTTGTTTGACCTTTGTAACGTCACGTTGTAATTGGAGTGTCACGATGAGTGTTACGCAATGGAGTAAGTTATAAGCGCGATTCAAGTGGAGGTTGGCTGTTTTCGAAAACAGCGAACCCAAAACCCATTGGAATCGCGCTGACACGGCCAAAATGCACCACACAAACACTGACAAGATATCAAGGGGACAAGGTAAGACATTTTTTTTTCAATTCTTGCTCTATATTACTAAACACGTTCGTAAATTCCCATACAAACCCCCATAATTTACGCCATTGCGTAACACTCATCGTGACATGACAATAACAAGGTCAAACAAAAGTCTTTTAAACGCTTATAGAGCTTGGGATACCTATAATTCTACAAGTACTGAGCAAGACTGAAAAATGTACAAAGATACTGAGAATTGCGGATCCCTATTGAGCTTTCGCATACCATATTTTTCTCTCTGACCTTATGACACTTAGTCTGAAATGCCAGCCGTCTCCTCCCCCTAACCCAAATTCTTTTTAAATACCAAGAGCACTTGCTAAGCTATTCTTTCTCCGCATATTTTTAACCCAGCAAAGCATCCCTATCAGTAAGCATTAACCATAGGAAACCAGAGTATCCCGAGATGCGCAGAACGTATGCGCAGTAACAAAAGTGGGTTTGGAGGAGGAGACGGCTGACATTTCAGATTATATGGCACTATTCTTCTCGGCAGAGTATATTATCAATGCATTGCTGATTGATCTGCAATGCCTTGCAATGCTTTGTTTTAGGTGTCTTTGAAGGACTTTTGGGATCCATTCGATTGTTTGAAGACAGAGTCAGCTATTTTCTATCGGCATACAGTGGAACCTCGATTTAAAGGGGCAGTCACCATGAATAGTGACTGGGTTAGTGTCACCGTGAATAGCCAAAAAGCGTATTTTTTTTAATTTCAATGGAATCGTTAAGATAATGGCAACGTTTTGTTAACAATAACCCTACTTGTGCACGGAAACAACTTTTAATTATTTCTGGCTGCGGATGGATACGATGGAAGTGGATTGCAACTTGAAAGAAATGGCCAATTTTTTCAAGTTTTTTTACCTGCGTAATTTAGAGGAGTCGCTAAAAATTGATTATGGTTTGTTCTTTCTGGGAGAAAAACCTTAATATTTTCTTCCCGATGTTGTAAGAGCAATTTCATGTTACAAAACAGGCTCATTGACAAATATTGAGCAGATTTGACCAAAATACAGCAAGATCGCCGTGACAGTGCCCCTTTAAGGACGGTGCCTACTATTGTTACTGCGCATACGATCTGCGCATCTCGAGATACTCGGGTTTCCTATGGGTGGCGCCTACTAATACAGGGCTATTTTTGCGCGGTTTAAATCTATACGGAGAAAGCAGAACTTACCAAATGCTCTTGGTATCTCAAAAGAAAATTGGGGGTAACCATGCATTTTTTAGAGATAATTGAGGTTCAATTTAGGAAAAAATCCCATACATTGCTTTATATTTTAGCGTTTTTTAAAGATAATGTTGCTTAATTTTCTCTGAAAAATGCGTGGTTACCCCCAATTTTCATTTTGGATTCCAATAGCCCTTGCTAAGATCTGCTTTTCATGCATAGTCATAAACCGCACAAAAATACTTCGGTATTAGTAGGCACCGTCCTTAACGAAGTGCCAAGGGACTAGGGAAATTGGTTCGTTATATCGGGGGTTCGTTACAACGAGGTTCTGTTCCATACATTTTAAAAGGCCAGGCTGGAGAATATAGTTCGTTATACCTAGAACTTCAATATATAGAGGTTCCTTCAATCGAGGTTCCACTGTATAAGGAATGTGGCTGGTTCACACTGCCATCCATTGAAAAAATCTTGAAAGGAGTGAGAGCTAGTGCTACGGTAAACTACAAAGAAAACAAACAAGAACGACTGAAACTGCGTGATGTAAATCAATACCTGGCGTTAAATAAAAGTACTGCGCAAATCAGTACCGAACAGTAGCGCACAATCATGTATCAAAACCGAACAATACCGAAGAAGATCAAGTGATGATCGTTGTCTACTTTACCTTTGATAAACCATAAAATACGTAATTTTTGAAATTATATTTTTATGCCTTAGTTTCTGAATTGAACATGTTGAACCGTTCAATAGAGATACCAAGGACAAAAAACGTTATCTCAGTCCAGTAGGCTGTTGTCACAAAACTTACGACCAGAACATTGTGGAAAATATGATTATTGCGTATTTTATGGCTTGTTTATCGAATTGAAATGAATATTGTAATTTCACAACTGTGTTAACATACCTTTTTAACATATTTTTCATGTCTTGTGTATTTTAATGTAATTTATGCCTCTTTATTGACATATTTAGGTTTATTTATTTAGTTAAGGGCAGTGCCTACTAATACCGAAGTTTTTTTGCGCGGTTTATGACTATGCGGGGAAAGCAGATCTTAGCAAGGCCTATTGGAATCCAAAAAGGAAAATTGGGGGTAACCACGCATTTTTTTAGTGATAATTAAGCAACAATAACTCTAAAGAGGACCAAAGTACAAAATAATGTATGGGATTTTTTCCCCAATTAAAGCTTAATTATCTCTGAAAAATGCGTGGTTACCACCAATTTCTTTTTCGGATTCCAACATCCCTTCCCAAGATCTGCTTTTCCCGTGTAGTTATAGACTGCGCAAAATATATCTGTTTTAGCAGGTACAGCCATTAAGAAACCCTACTTTCTTGGACCATTCCGAGATTCGCAGAACGTATGCGCAGTATTCCGTAAGGTTAACTTAAAAGTTGCGATTGTGATCCTGCTACTATGTACGTACAATAACAACGGATACCAAATGTTCGCTGAGTACCGTGCACACGCACGGGCAATGTAGGACTTGGAAAGAAGCATGAACCATACAATTGACATGTTTTGTAGAATTCCTACAATTCATATGATTAACTTTTCTGTGCTTATACCTTTTGTTTTGTTCTTTAAGCATAGGTCAACTTGCATGTAAGTCGTAAGAAACCGTTGTTACAATAAATTTTGAATCCTAAAGCTGAATCACTTAATCAATTTAAGCAACTACTTAATCTCCATTTTACATAAACTTGAGACACGGCATTCATGGAAAGCAGGTCAAGTTTTCTTTAGGATTTAGAATTGCTGTTCATTGATATATTGTTGTTTATTGTATATTGATAGTTTGTCTTGTGCGTTTATTTGTATCGAACTGATGAATTTTTAACCGTGTGTAAAAAAGGATTGAGATTGATTGATTGATTGATTGATTGATTGATTGATTGATTGATTGATTCATTCATTCATTCATTCATTTATTGATTTGTTAATTGATCCAGCTGGTACGAACCAATTGCTTAAATTTAAACGTTTGTCCGTAAAGTTATATTAATTAAGGACGGTGCTTCTCAAAACAGACATATTTTTGCACAGTTTATGACCATGTGGGAAAAGCAGACCTGAGCAAGCGCTATTGAAGGTCAACGAAAAATGGGGATAGGCTCACACTTTTCAAAGATAATTCACCAACAAATGTTCAAAAATGCTTTAAAATATTTAGCAATGTATGGCACTTTTTTCTCTGGAAAAAAAATTTCCGTGGTTACCCCCAATTTTCTTTGTGTTTTTCAAAAGCCATTGCTAAAATCTTCGTTTCCTGCAAAGTCATAAACCGCGCAAAAGTACCTTTGAATTAATAGGCACCGAACATCAGAGTTTCTCGGACCACCCTGGAATGCGCAGAAATAACTTAAGGACGGTGCCTACTTTTGTAACTGCGCAAACGCTCTGCGCATCTCGAGATACTCGGGTTTCGTACGGGTGGTACCTTGTAATACAGGGGTATTTTTGCGCAGTTTAAAACTATGCAGAGAAAGCAGAACTAAGCCAGTGCTCTTGGTATCCAAAAAGAAAATTGGGGGTAACCATGCATATTTCAGAGATAATAAAGCTTCAATTTGGAAGAAAACGCCATACATTGCTTTGTATTTTACTGCTTTTTAGAATAATTGCTGCTTAATTTTCTCTTTAAAAAAAAGGCACCGCTACCGACAATTTTATTTCTGGTCTCAAGTAGCCCATCTGCTCTCTCCGCATAGTCATAAGCTGAGCAAAAATACTTCTGTATTAGTATCGAGAAAGACAGTAGCTATCCAGACGAGCACTATCCTTAGTATCCACCGTCCTTAAGATATTGGGCCGTGCTATCCTGTAACAGTGGTGTTTTTTGTTCAGGTCCCGGTTGTTTAAAGGGCGGATAACTCTTATCCAGCGTATAACATTTATCTACTTGCGTCATGCAAGTTGTTCGAAGGTTGGGTAATGTTTTTCGCCACATCAAGGCAGTAGGTTGTATTAACTTTTTACTAATCTACTGAATAAATAACATTAAATTTAGAAATACAGTTGACTATAAAAAATAGCGTGAAAACGGAACGACGTTTCGGTGTCGTCTTGGCATCATTATCAATTAAAGAATGTAACAGAAAAGGGTAATTTATAATTTATAATTTATAATTTATAATTTATAACACCTCTGTGAATGAACACCGGACAGTTACTTCTAGACTTAATTTAATTTATTCTATTTCACACCTTTACTTTCCGTATAAATTATTTTTTGTGTTACATTTTTTACTTGATAATGGTGCCAAGGTGACACCGAGACGTCGTTCCGTTTTTTTCGCTAATTTTTATAGTCTACTGAATAAAACTGTTGAAAAACAAACATGGCTGTTCGAACAATCAATCATTTAGTTGAGTAATTGAAACAAGGTACAACATGAATGAAATCTCTAACAGCAATAGGCCTATCCGGTTGATAGGACTTTACAGTGGATAAAATTATCCGCTATTTGAACCACCGGGGTCAGTATTTTAAATAGATCCATTTCAATTAACGTTGTCGGATATTAAAATCTCAAGCTTGCATGACAAGACTAAACTGGCAGCCGTAAATCGTGTAATTCAGCTTTAATGTACCACTGGATGGGAGAATAACAGCATAAAAAAAAACAGAATTTTCTTCTGTGTTTTTATTTCTGAATTACCGGTCAGCCATAGCTCAGTTTAAATTAAAATTGTTAATAATAATAATAATAATAATAATAATAATAATAATAATAATAATAATAATAGTAATAATAAAAACACATTTATGCAGGATGACCATTTCAGTTATAAAGACTTTTATCAACATGGGTCCTGCGTTAAAAAAACAAAACAAAACAAAAACTAGATCTAAAAGAGCTACATAAGAAATCGAGAAATCATCCATATATGAAAAGAGGTAAAAGGACTAAAACTAGAATTCACATACAATTGTTAAAAATATCTGCCCCTTTATAAAGAAAACGCTCTTTTAGTCGATTCCAATTTAACCCTATCAATAATTAGTTTGTTCTTATTCCTAATATCATAATCATGAATATCATTTCGTTGAAAATAATTGGAAAAATAACTTGGGGCCGTTCCCTTAAGGCACTTTTCAACCAGTTTAACAATGTGGTTTCCTCTTTTCTAGTAAGGGTATCCCAACCAAGACTTGTAACCATCTATTCGGTACACAGATGGGCAGTATTCAAGACTGTTCTACCACCTCGTCTTTGTAAACATTCTAGACCTTCTTCATTCCCTTTACCACCTCTATGGAAAACAGCACCACAATAATTCAAAATTGGAAGAAACATCGATTTAAACAATCTATTCGCTGATTCAATTGTTAATGAGGGTCGTGCTCTTGAAAAAATCCCCAGCATCTTGGAAACTTTCTTCTTACATAATCGATATGGTAGTTCAGAGAAAGGCTGCTGTCCAATATTACGCCAAGATACTTGAATGGAAACTCAATTTTTCACAGATTCTTCCCCCAAAGCTGTATCGATCCCTTCGATGCCCTGACGCGCTATAGTCTCTGTTGCGTACCAAAAGCCATAAACTCAATTTTTTCAGATTCAAAAGCAGTTTGTTTCCACAGAGCCACTCAGGCAGACTTGTGAGTTCCATTTAACTTTAGCTGTACTTCCATCAACTGTGCAGAGGAAAAAAAGATGACTGTATCATCAGCATACATAATATCGCTGGAGAAATTGATGCATGACGGTAGATCATTAATATACAATGAAAACAACACCGGCCCTAGAATGCTTCCTTGAGGTACTCCATTTTCCACCGCCAAAGGACTTGACAAATTGTTCCCTAATGATACAACCTGAGATCTATTAGACAGGCAGTTTGTGAACCAGGCCGTCGAGTTGTCCACAAAGCCAAATCGTTCCAGTTTAGAAATAACTTCTTTGTGTGGTACAGTATCGAAAGCCTTCTTAAGATCAACAAATAAGGCACCAGTTAATCTTCCAGCATCCGCATTTCTTCTAATCTTATCAGCGAAATAAATTACCGCACTTTCCGTTGAATGATGTTGCCTAAATCCTGATTGAGCTGGACTCAGAAGATCAAACTTCTTTAGATACTTCTGTAGTTGGAAGTTTACAGCCTTCTCCATAATTTTTGATAATACTGGCAGTATGGAGATTGGTCTATTTAACAATTAGACGGCGAGCTCGAGGTTTCTATCGGCTGATAGTTGGCGAGGGGCGAAGCCCCGAGCCAACTATCAAAGGCGATAGAAACCGAGAGCGAGCCGTCTAATTGTTTTAGCATACCTCAGTGATCGATCTATAAAGCACAAAAATCTTTTTATTTCATAAATTTTGATATATTTGTGCAATTATGCATGCTAAATCGCGCGCGCTCTGACAAACTGCCTTCTATCGATCGATAGAGGGCACCTTTGTAGCCAATCAGATTCCGCGTTACGCGATAGTCGGTCACTGAGGTATGCTAAAGTACAACCCATATCATCTTGCAATCTGTCGCGTAAGATTTTCAGTAACGTTTGTTTAAGGAGCAGTGCCACCGATTTTTAGTGCACCCTTTCATAACGAAAAAACATATTTGTATCAATAGAAATATAAAAATGATGGTTCAGTATTGTTAACAATTACCCTGCGAGTATACATAAGCTTGCATTTATTATCTTTTACTGCGGATGGCTTGGATGGAAACAGATTACCGCCTGAAAAAGTTTGCCAATTTTTTTCTCAATTTTGGACAAATTGCTCAAACTTGATTTATAAATTGTTCTTCATTAGAGAAATCACTTAATATTTTCCACCCGGTGCTCTACGAATAATTTCATTTCAGAGAAAGATTATATGTCAAATATTTGATTTGCTTTTATTATAATACAGCAAACTCTTCGTGACAGTGCCCCTGTAACGTAGATGTATATGCTCCATGTTGTCAGGGTGATAAGAAGAGGTGAACATAAATCTACGTTATAGATCGTATGCAACCTATCCCAAGGGATTCCAATGACAACGGCGTGGTGACCATGTTGGTTTACCATAACAAACCCAGCTAATGAGAAATCTTTTGTTGACGGTACATCAACATGGCGGCGATGACGTCAAGTGCACACGCTCCATAAAGCTGACAAATAAAATCAAAATTTTTAACACCGTAGGGGGCTTCGTCGAGGAAATTTCCATATTTTGGGTCAAAGCACTAATGTGGTTGCATGTCGCATAAAGTTTTAAGAAACGGAATTTTATTCCTCGAATTTACTAGCTGTTCTTGGTCTTATGAAAATGCTAGCTGAGCGAGTTTTTCACATTTCAACGACATGTTTGCTCCTTCGAAAACGAGAGGAATTAGTTTTAAACTGTTATGAATGAATTTTGAGGTGACTTTTTGTCCAAGAAAAGCTTAGGGGCTGTTTACATGAAGGAAGGAAGATCCTTAAGCTAGGAAGATCCTACAAGGCGAAACAACTTTTCAATTAGTTTACATGCAGAAATTTCGGTCGGGGTGGTTATCAATTGCAAAAGGAAAAGGGAAAAATTGTCTGACTTTAGCAGCTGAAAACCCGGCTGCTACCATGTTAGTTCTTTTTTGTTCCTAGTACTAGGATCTTCTGAGCGAAGGTAGTTTACATAGTGCTAGGATCTCCCTATCTCTTATATTAGCTAGCGAGATCCTATCGCTCTTAAGATCCTAGCGCTAGGGCCAGGTACAATTTTTTGCAAGTAAGCTGAATACTAGTGCTAGGATTTTCCTCCCTCCATGTAAACAGCCCCTTACTAGACTTTTCTTTACAGTTGAATTCGAATTTTCTGAGGCGATTAAGGCTTTCCGATCAGATATCCACCACAATGACTCGTTCGGTGTCCCAGACGTCATGTTCCAACAATAATGACCGAAAGTGATTTTGTCAAAGGCCAGAGAACAAACCATTATCAGTTTTTAGTGATTGTTTCCAAACCTTAACTATGCTTCAGAAATCTTGTGAAGTAATCTTCAACAAAACGAACTACAATTTTGGGTCGGTTTAAGTTTCAGTCCAATATATTACTTTGAGTTATTTGTCGTAAGAAATACTAAAAGTTGGCAACAGAACCTCTTTTAGTTGCTCTCGATAGCGAGAAACGTCATAAAATGTTATACCAAAACAAAAGTCAGAAAGCTGGAATAACAACACATTCCAAGACTTTATCTTGGCATTTTTTATACTTAACTTAAAAATATTAATTATACTGGTTAATTTCCAAAGTCATAGTCTCGTTTTGCAAATCTTGTGAAGGCGGGGATTTATTAACTGTCTATTCAGCTAATGATTCTGTTGTTCCATCTGTCAGACTGCTGGCAAATCATTAGCAGAAATCATGAATTCGATCACCTGCCCGCCGCAGACAGAGCGTAAACTGCCTAGAACAAAGAAAGGATTAATGGTATTATTTCTGAATGTTTACCTGTTTAATAAAAAATCATAGAGAAGAAGAAGGTTGTTTCAAATGATAAATACGAATCCCATTCCCCTCAGAATTGTTAAGGTAGGTATGTAATAAGAAATGGCTTTCATGGCTCATGCAAATATGTCTAGTTAGTGTAATTTACAAGGTAGATGACTCATGCAACTATCACCTTCGGTTCTACGTTCCATTTAAATCAATTAACTGATTAGAAATCGCTTTCTTGTTTAAGGCAAATCTGTGTACTTAGCGTAATTTTCAAGGTAGGTGACTTGCAACTATCGTTCGCTGTTCAAGGTTCCATTTAATTTAATTAACTGAAAAGGAGTGAGTAACCGAAAAACTGTCGTACGACAAAGTCTCGTTGCCGATTAATGACAGGACTTATACTAGGTGAGTACATTATAAGCATTTTGAATTGGATAAATCAGGGCTCGGCTGTGTAAGCTGCGATTTGAAGTGTCTGTATCTTTTAGCAGGACGTTACTAAAATAACTAAAACCAGAAATTAAAGAATTTTTGTAAATGACGAATTAGCCCAGGCAGGTATTCCAAGGCGGAGGATAACAATAAACAATCTAAACTGATTAATGTTTTAACGAAATACGCTTCACTGCAAACAGAACATTCACAAACAGAAAGATTCACTACGAAAACAGTATCGCAAGAAAAGTAGGGTTGATTTTTTTTTTTTTTTTTTTTTTTTTTTTTGTATATAACGTTTTGATCTTCATTATAAAGAAAATACGTGTTGAGCCGTCGCTTTCCATGGCGAGTTATTATTGGACAACTTGAATCTCCAGCTTCTGCTGATGATGAGCAAACAAATATAACAACCGGTGTAGACTAAACGAAACCTGGACATAATTTACTTTATTACACATCGCTGATATTTCGAAGAATCTACAGAGAATACTATGTGATATGTTCATTTTTATTTAACATAACATTATTACTAGCGTATCGCTGAGAAGCTTTTCTGTTTGGCATGAAATAACCTGACAACAGCCCTAATGTTTCAGTATTGATCTCACTGCTGGCTCGACTGGCTTAGCACAAAATGCTATTTTTTAGTAGACGTGAAATTGAACTGACATCAATTTAAATTAGGAGGCTGTCGCATCATCTTGCAATAGCATGTCGTGAAAGATAGATTGGTGCTGATTTTCTAAATTTCAAAAAATTTAATGCGTTCATAGCGCTAATGTCTAGCCCAGTCTTAAATTTAACTGTGATTTGTCTGTTCGGGTGAGACAAGAATTAAATGTGAAACTATATTTAGGAAGAGATACTGGTAGTGGGATGTGTTTTCTCTTGACAGCTGTAAAACATTCGATAGTGCCTTTTTTGAGCCCAAATTCATACATCTGCTTAAAGACTTAATTTGACGACTACGAATTCGCCGTGTACGCATCCATCTTAAGTTCGCCTTGGCCTAAATTTGCTCACTTGATTCAATGAAAATGATTGGAAATGCAAAAGCAAACAACTTTTTAGGCGCTGATTCTGCTTGTCTTCAAATAGTGTATCATCGTAATTATCATCGCTAGGGAGGCGTTCTCAAATATATTTTCATCACAAACGTAAACATTCAGGGGCACCCAACAACAGTTTTCTCTCAGATCCTTTGAGAAGCGCTATTTTAAGCTATCTGGAGAGCCTTTAAAGCTCTATAGCTTTATTTTAGGCAGCGCTATAATATTTTTATATGTTCGGTCATTCTAGGGGAACTTGAATCTTTTCGAAATTTTTGTCCATTTCCCGAAAACCTTAGGTCTTATTTCCTTTCCGAAATTCCGGCTTAGCTGACCTTTTTTCAGTACCCGAAACAACATTTTTATCAATCCGAAAACACTAGGCCTTAATTTCCCCATATCACGAAAGTTCGAGGTAAAAATTCCCGTTAGAAAATTGTAGGGGATTAAGGGCCTTCCGAACAGAAAATTTACCAAAACGATCCGTTTGGTACCCCTGAACATTGGAAACATGCGATGACCACAACATCCTCCAGAGGCCGTCGTTTTGTCTTTCTTTAAGTTCAGGTCTGTTCCTTTAGCTATAACATTTGTAAAACTAATCTAGCACTCTTCAGGATTTCCCAACTGTGAAAATCATTGTACACTTGAGTCAGAAGACAACATTATTCGTTCCCAAAATATCAGTGACATAAATCGTCGCTGCGGTTCAGTGATTGGGTCTATAAAAGCACAAGTGTGATACGATATAAGAAGCGTGATGTTCTGATAACAATCTTGGCTACCCTGAAGATTGGAAACGCTTTCGTTCATCGACCGCAAATACATTGAAATGGTCCGGATGATGCATGTGTAAAAAAGACGGGCACGGAGGAAAGATTGCGTGACGAGCCAAAAGTGTCTGAGAGGGAGGCCACAAAATCTGACGCCCCAGTCATATACGGAAAAACGCGTTTTACAATAAAGGTGGTAGCAGACTTCGCCTGACAATGCCATTGAAGATTGTGACCCAAGTGCACGCATAGTGTTCGTGTACGTTCAAGGGTCGTCAACTGAAAAATTAAAATTTTGAGGTTCAGATGTCGAGACCGGAAGCTGGGTTTTGAGAAGGTGTATTGTATTGTATGATGTCTTCTCTCTATGGAACGTAGCAAAAATGAAATTCAAACTTTTATAGAGCTAGTCAACAACTATCATGCGACCATAAAATATCGCCCATCTGTGCCTAACCTAGGAAACATTCTGATGAGTAAATGGCATTTGATAGAAAACCAGCCTCTGCTAAGAGAGATCTACAAAAATACTTTCGTACAGATAAGGGAGATCTTTGAAAGACGTACTCGTAAGAGCAAAGCTTTGAAGGTCACGTACTTCTTATCTCTTATCTCGACCAATAGGAGTCCTGTTTGGCCTGTCTTCATTATTTTTAGCGTCATTTAGATCTTTTTAAATTGCTGGTTGTAACAAATAATACGACTTTTTTCGGTATCATCTGTTGCAGAACCAACCACACAATATGGTGTCAGCAAAGTTCTCCAACATCATAACTGTACTTTTGCTGTATCAAATGTTTTCCAAAGCCACAACTCAGCAATGTAAAAGCGAATATTCCGTCCTGGGTAAGATGCTTAAGGGATTCACATTCAACACGACAAAGGTGGAGAGTCCATCTGAGTGTTTTCAAACCTGCAAAGATAACGAGAGATGTCAAAGTTTCAATTACGTCATTTTGGACAACATATGTGAGTTGAACAACCGCACCAAGGAAGCTAGACCTGAGGAATTGGAAGTTGATCCACGCAGATATTATTTCCAGGTGAAACGAGGACCCCCTCCAAGTAAGTCTTTCTACTGAATAGGATCTTTATACATATTCATAGACAAATTATGCATATCTTACTATGACCGTTCTATACACAGCAGTCAAAACTCTACAAACGACTTCTTCCCATACAAAGGATTGTTTAATTCACGAATTTTGATCTGATTCTCGAGTTGAGGACTAGAGGATTTCATTGCTTTTTCGTGTAATTCGGGTAGCTGACACACTTATTCAACGTGTTCACGTGTTCACATATTCACATATTCATTCAGCGATTTTAGTACCACCGTTGAATTGAGCTGCAATATATCCTTAAAAAAGGAAAAACACATCTTATGTTTTGTTTTGTTTTGTTTTGTTTTGTTTTTAATTTTTTTTTCACTTTTATCGCAGTCAGCGAATTTTCTCCATGTAGTATAAATAATTTAAGAGTTGGTTATTTTGAAACGGCTACTTTACCGCACAGTAAAGTATTTCAGGAAATCAACAGGAGAGTGACCACAGCACAGTCTTTTGAATAAGAGCAGGTCTTTCTTGGTTTTTACCAATTTCAATTTACTTGCTCGCATTGTTTGGGGTGAACAGGATTTCTGTGACTAGTCCTCCTTGAAAAGTTATATTTGCTCATAGAAATGACCTTAGTGACAAGTTTTACTTCAACTTGACAATATTTCTTGATCAAGAGCAATTTTTACAGCTTTTGAATAAGTTGCAGACTTGCCAAGGGCGAGCTAACTACTATTCTCATCTAGACGAGAACATAGTCTTGTCAAGTCCAGGCTTGTCAGGGAAAACTGTGCAACCAGTATCTGCGACGCCTTACTTTGTTGAATTATAATATTTTTCTATTTCCTCTTACGTCCAGAATCTTGCGCCGCTATGCAGAACGAAAATTCAGGTGCAGCTGATGGAGCCTATCAGCTAAAAGTTGGTTCATCTTTGTTTTTGGTAAGTATTCGATAAGCTCCTCGATTCAGTGTCGTTAATGATGATGCAAACCGCATAAATTTGTTTATTCATTCATTTATTTTTTTTTTTTTGCCTTGATAAATTTGTTTATTCATTCATTCATTAATTTTTTTTTTGCCTTGATAAGGATTACACAGTTGTTCCCATTTAAATTAAAACCCATTCAAAAAAAAAAGAAATCCGGTGGAAGCTTAAAATCAACGGAATTAGACCGTGTTATGCATCAGTCTTTTTAAGCATTCCTATTCTCCTCCTCTGTTGCCGACCTTCTGGGCATAAGGACTTTTAAACTGAACAAACCAAAAAAGCTATGACGAGGACAATCAAGCTGTTCAAATACAGTTCAAAAACTGAGCTGGTTAATTGAGTCCAAACTAAATCTCAGATATAAGTCTTATTTCTTATTGACCTTTCCGTCTGTCTATCTACCATCTCCCTTTTGTCCTCCTCAGGCGTAGTAAATCACGAATTTATCGTCTTTGTCGACAAACTTACTCTTGAAACAAACTAGCAGTGCTTCCGCCTTTAAATTTTCCGGGAAGGACAATGTGGTAAAATGTGCTACTAATGCCCTGTCGTCCCTCCAGGCACTGATGAAATTGACTGCATGATGCATTAGAGATAATTTCTCATCAGGTCTCAGGTATCAGTTGATCATCATCACCATCACCATCAGATCATCATCATCATCATCATCATCATTGTTTATATGCCTTACTAAAAAGAAGTTGATCATTGAATTTATAAGTCAAGGCAATGGCGGGGAGACCTCAAAAAAAAAAAACCCACAGGCTTATAAGAGAGGCCACCTCGGCTGTCATTAATAAATAGAAAATATGGGGCTGAGTAAGTGCGGCTTAATCAATTCATGATTTTACGGATAAAACTGTAACATTTTTTTCTTAAAGGTGGAAAAAAAACTAGATGAAGAAGTAATTATATTGAGAGAGAGTTCGAGATTTTTGGACCTTGGAAGAGGACTGTTAGTTAATTGCTTTAGATTTGTGTGACAAATGACATAATATAAACAATCTCCAACAAGCTTAGCTTACTAGAGTATCTTGGGAAGACGAAAATCACTGAGAAACATTCAATGACATCATTTTGATTTCTTGATTTCCCGGTAAAATAATTTTTTGAAATTCAATTCACATAGTTAACTTAATTGTTATGGTCTGCTCTATTGATATACTTGTATTTTTAACGGTTCTTGATTAAGTAACCTGAAAATAGACTGTCACTGAAATTTAGATTTTGTACATGAAAGTAATAGTAATAGTAATAGCTTTATCGGAACATCCAATCAAAATGGGTTTTCACATACCAATTACAATAAAATCTAATATAAACAATTGAAATCTAAAAAAACACATTTAAAAGTGATAAAACATTACCATATTATTTAAAAACTTTAAATACGCATAACTACACCTGTTGAGTGTCAATGGCTTAAAAATTCTTCAAGGGCACGTCCTTTAATCGCTTCCAGGACAGTGTGTCTTTAAGGTCATATATAGACCCTATGCAAAAATGGCTGACATTTTTTCAAATTTTCTTTTGTTTGCATTCAAAATAGCTTTACTAACCTCGTTCTTCAGTTAAAAAATCAAAAGAATATTTCAGCTTGAACGAGGCTAGTGAGGCTAATTTAAATCCAAACAAAAGAATATTAAAATGTCCACCATTTTTGCATAAGCTCTATTACATTTCTTTCCGCGTTAGATGGGACTCGATCAGATTGCTTCCTAAATTATAGCACATCTAACATCGTCACTGCATTCATCACCATTCCATAGCCATTAATTCAACTAAGATAAAACAGCAAGTGTTCGACGCCCTTGTAAGTGTATGTCAAAGGCAAAGTGAAGTCCAGCGCACACAAAACTGAGAAAAACTGTAAGGAAATCAACTTTCTAACGCTAATTAATACTTCATGAAGAGAAATCAAAGGAGATCACTACCGTGTAAGAGGTTTGGAAATGTGAAGTTAATTATAATAAAATTTGGTAAACTTTTCCTCCAAGAATTATTAATGGCTTGAGAAGTTGTATCAACATTCGAAGCGAGTGTTCCATCCGATTTCCAAGCTACTCGAAGTTGGTAAAAAGAAAAAAAACCTCTACTTTCTCTCGTTTTCTCGACCTACTTTTCGATGTTTGGAAATCGGATGAAACAGAGTTCCTCGTTTTTGGGGATATTGCTTCTCCTACGAAGTTCTATACGTTACGCAGTGCTCAAGTATCCATGTAAGAACGAAACAACGATCTCTCGCTATGTCTGTGTTTTCTCTTAGTCACCTGTGTTGGTGACTGTAGCTAACACAAATTAACTGTCCACTCATGAAGGGAACGACAATAGCTAAGGTAAATGATGGTAGAAACCACCTAGTTCCTCTGATTGGTTGGAATGAAATTGAACGAATCTGGAATGTTCCAGTCATTTTTTAACTGAAAGGTTCGTTTACCAAGGACTGAGAGTCTTTTGACCTAGTTCAGCTGGTTCGTTGAATTGAATAAACAGATAAAATCTTCGTATTCCCATCAGGTTTACTGCGACATGACGAGCCATAACCAAGGTTGGACTCTCATCGCTCGGTTCTCAAACAATGACACCAGAAACTGGATGAAGGACAGTGGTGAATGGTGGTATGACAAGAGTGTTGCTGCTGGCAGAACAACTGATCCATTGAGCAATACTGACATGATCTCGCCAGCATTTTGGCTGGTCAGCGGTAATGAGATAAAGATCACACGCAGTGATGACCCCCAGCACACCGCTTTGCTGCAGACCACGGGTGACTGTCTGGGTGGACAGACATTCAGATCGAAAACCGTTAGCTATGGCAACTTCCGGAATAAGGTCGTTTGGGCCAGTAGCAAGTGTTTGGGCAGTTGTGCAGTTCAGTATAGAGGCCAGTACCAAACAACGGAAGGCTTTGGTCGTGCTTCCTGCAACGGGGAGATCCAAAGCGCCAATCAGATCGGCTTCTGGTGTGACTGGAGTAATGGAGATGGATCCGTGATGATGATTGGTGGAGGAGGCACCGATTGTGGACGTGCTGATCACGGGATTGGAATAACGGAGGCTGACAAAGCCTCGTTTGGTTTTCAATCTGGTGCATCTGATTTTGGCAATTCCCTTCCGAGAACCACCAAAAGCTACGCGTTAAACCTGTGGATACGTTAACCATTTCCCTGCCAAGAGTTGTGTAGATAATTATGAACACAGGAACGCAAATTTTATTTGGCAAATTCCACTGAGCAAATATGCAACATCACCCGAAAGTTCTGCTTTGTATAATCCGCTTGAAGCAATGCACCTTACGAGTTTATTGGTTATACCAAGTTCCATCTTCATCAACACATTGCAGCTACATAAATGCTCTGTTGTTGGAAAGCACATGAGGGACCATGGTATCAAGATCCCTGAGCTGAATAGAATGTTTTCCGCTTTAAGGAAATGTCGAGGAAAACTGATTGTTTAATCCATCAGATGTTTTTTATTTGCAAAAGAAAACCTACGCTGAAAACACAGTCAGACTCATTTCGTGCTAAAGTGTTCAGTTATTCATAATATTCTTCAGCACCTAACGTTCCAATTATGAATTTCGCAACAGGTTTGGACGCTTCGAATTGTATAAATTAATTAACTCCACTTAAAAAAATTAAACCAGAATGTCTTCGAAACGTTGTCTCTTTTCGCTAATTTTCATTTTAAATAGTTTTAACTCTTTAAAATATTGTTTAAAAAATATCATAAAAGCAAAAAAGGTACCGTTCTTATTTTTATTGTCTTTCCTCGGTTGTTCTTTATCCTTGCTATTTCAGCTAAGACTAGC